>NC_041387.1:8679669-8686877 GCF_002162155.2 Triticum dicoccoides
CGTAGTGACAATTGACGCGGATGGTCGACGATGTTGGCGGCCTCCACCGCCCCCAGCCCCCGTGGATAATCCCCATTCATCTACACCATGGGATCCTGATCCCCTCCCCAAGCTCGCGACATACTGCTCCTCTCCACATCGCGGCGCTATTCGATGCTAAAGTTTTGATCCCGGCCCGACAGAGTAGATCTATTTGAGTTTCACGCCACAAGGTCTCCCTCCACCTCCCCCCTCCATCGCATCATCATGCCTATACTGCTGGAAGGCTGAAACCCTTCAACTGTTCTTATTTTGTTTCCAAAGTAAGCTGGTGGGATTATTTACTGACTATCATACCATAAGTGTATTTTTTCATGTATTGCCGGAATCTTGCCTTTTGTCTTCCTAGCAAAAGGACCCGTGCATTGCAACAGGAGAAAAAAATCATAATCTTCAACGGTCATGACCACATTTTGCTACATCACCGAGATAAACTTTCACTCCTAATTTTGTGAAATCATGAACATTTTTTTAAACTCATGCACATATTTCAAATTGTGAACATTTTTCAAATTTGTGAACACTTCTACAAATATTCAAACATTTTCCAAAATGAAGAACATTTTTTTGAATCACGAGCATTTTATACTATTTCCAGACATTTTTTAAAATTGTGAACATTTTCTAAACAATTTTCTAGAATCGGCGAACATTTCTAGAACCGACGTACATTTTTTGGAAATTTGTGGAACAATGTTTAAATTCGTGAACATTTTTTTATTTAAAGAACATTTAAAACCAATGCGGACCATCGTAATTCATGCACAATTGCAATTGCACATAACCTTTCTTTACATGGTGCAGATAACCTCCAGACATGACAAAAGTATATATCTACATCAGCATTTTGCCAGCTTTTCAAGAATATACACACTTCTGAAAGTATGGTCGGTTTCTGTAGGGTCATATTTTGTGCCCATGACTTATTATGACCACACTTCTAATTATATTATTTATTTAAACTTTTTTATAAGCAATTAGTTTTGTTTATTTCACATCACCAATCACTCCATTAATCATGATAGTTTGAGTTTTAAAATTCTATATATCCTCCTTGCTTGTTCCTTCACTCCTGGCTTCCTCCATTACCAGTGACCAACACTTATGGTACATATGCCAATAACATAAGTTGACTGGCAGCTATAGTAGCCCAGTTGATAACCCAGATTGTAGTTTGATTCTAGTGCCAAGTTTTATTCCTTGCAGCTATAGTAGTGATAATTATTTTAACTTCCTTTTGGGTATAGATTGAAGAGCATAGTACCTAATGGTAGCTGCAAGTCCATATACTGAGAATTACTTTTTTGTTCCTTGCAAGTCCCTATATTGAGAATTACTACAATCTGGGTTGAGGAATAGTAGTACCTAATGGTAGCTGCAAGTCCATATACCGAGAATTACTTTTTTGTTCCTTGCAAGTCCCTATATTGAGAATTCCTACAATCTGGGTTGAGGAATAGTAGTACCTAATGGTAGCTGCAGGTCCCTATACTGAGAATTAATTTGATTCCAATGCCGAGTTTTATTTGCTTTCCACGTCAGTAGTTTTGCTACACTATAGTAGTGATAATCCCCGTGGCAATTATTTTGGTGATTATTAGATCATCACACAGGGACAATACGAGGAGCTTTCAAGCAACAATTCGAGAGACTGTCTGTATGGCATTGGGAGATGCTTAACTATAAAGCATGGACACAGGGACAGAAAGACAGGGATACGGGGGATACAACATTTTCCAGAAACAGCAATTCAGGGATACGGTGAGTGTATATAAAATATGAATTAAATAAAACTATGCCATGTAATATAGAGTTAAGACAGAAAATCAATGAGAAAGAGATCATAATAGAGAATACGTACTGCCCCATTTGGTGTCTCTTTTATCAATTCCTTGATTGATCCTCATCCCCACATGTCATGTTGTCATTGCAAGCTGCGTCCATCTTGCAAAACACATCAAGCACAAACAGTAAATAAGATTAGAAGACAAGACATAATTGGAAGACAATACAAACACATGAAACAGTTCATGATTTATGCCTACCAAGCATGCCCATTTTTTTGTCATTTCTTTATTATTTCATGTTGAGTTTGCTATGGTAATGTGTTTCTCAATAATCTTTGTATGAATAAAACATTGATTTCACAGTTATAATGATATGTAATTTCATTATTATTTAATGGCTAGAAGTTAGCTTTCTGGACTTAGTAAGTAAGCACTCTATGTAAAGAGTCAACTTACTTTAAACTTTGCCTTAGCGCTGTTATTTGGAACTGAACATCAATATTCTATTAAATATTTGAATTCTAAAGACTGAAACCAGACCTAGGAGTCCATTACTAATACCATGTCCTTAGACCAAATAAAATTAACCTTCTTTTTATTGACCATAACATGCTCCCACTACCAGAATCGCCCCCTATGCCGACGGCCCTAGCCGCCGGCATAGCCCTGATTCCCGTCGGGACAGGCCTATGTCGCCGGCCCCCATCAGCATAGGGCCGTCGGCAACATATCCGTCGGCGTAGCCCGGGAGGCCGTCGGTATAGATCCTATCCCGACGGTGTCCGTACATCTATGCCGACGGCCTCGGCCGTCGGCAACGTCCCCGCCTAACGGCCGCCGCCGTCAAGTGCTGACCAATAATTCACACCGAGTACAACCATGAGTAGGATATAATCCACCATGAACATAAATATTGTGAAGGCTATGTTGATTTGTTTCAACTACATGCGTGAACATGTGCTAAGTCGAGTCGCTCGATTCATTCAAAGGAGGATATCATCCCATCATACCACATCATAATCATTTTAATAGCATGTTGGCACGCAAGATAAACCATTATAACTCATAGCTAATCAAGCATGGCACAAGCAACTATAATCTCTAAATGTCATTGTACATACGTTTACTTCATAATAAGCTGAATCAGGAACGATGAACTCATCATATTTACAAAAACAAGAGAGGTTGAGTTCATACCAGCTTTTCTCATCTCAATCAGTCCATCATATATCGTCATTATTGACTTTTCACTTACACGACCGAACGATGTGTATAATAATAATAGTGCACGTGCATTGGACTAAGCTGGAATCTGCAAGCATTCAACTCAAGAGAGAAAACAAAGTAATATGGGCTCTAAATTAAATAAACAATCATGCATATGAGAGCCACTAAACATTTTCAATATGGTCTTCTACTCTCAACCCCCAAAGGAAAGAAAAAGAAAATAAAACTATTTACACGGTAAAGCTCCCAACAAGTAAAAGAAGAACGAGAAATCTTTTTGGGTTTTCATTTTAATTTCTACTACAAGCATGGAAATTAAACTAACTAATTTTTTTGGTTTTTTCTTAAGGTTTATCAAACACACACAAGACGAAAACTAGAAAAAGAAAATTAAACTAGAATGGATAATACAATGAAAGAGTATGAGCACCGACGACTAGAATAGTGTGTGAACATGAATGTAAAGTCGGTGAGAAATACGTACTCCCCCAAGCTTAGACTTTTGGCCTAAGTTGGTCTAATGGCACGGATCGCAGCTACTCTCCCCGGTGTACTGAGGGGTGTAATCAGGATACCACTGGCTGGCCGTCTCTTCCGGATCCCACTGGTAGGATGATGCACGATAAGGGTCCAGTGAAGGTTCCGGCTCGGGCTTAGGTTTGGGAGTGGATGCTTGGCCTCGATGAGCGTACACCGCTTCCGGTGTGACAGGATAATTATCTGCAGTCAAATCAAACAACAGAGGTGCAGGCAGAATAATAGTCTCATTGTGTTTCTTATTAAATCTCAAGTTATACAGGAGCATCTTATCATCATTATGAACAATAAACGCATGTGCTACCATGCTCCTATAATCTAAAATGTAAGGAGGCAATATTGTCTCCTCTTTCTCATGGTGCCTAATGGGTATCTCAAAATGTTTAGCAAGACGTGCAGCATAGACACCTCCAAAGATGGGGCCTTGAGCAAGGAGATCGAAAATCGCAGCAAAATGAGCTAGAACTCGTGCTTGAGCTGGATGGGGATTTTTTTTAGAAGAAGATGGAGTGTGTGGGTGCTGGCATAAGTGGAGGGGGTCCACCAGGGGCCCACGAGACAGGGGGCGCGCCTAGGGGGTGTGGGCGCGCCCTCCACTCTCGTGGCCTGGTGCTTGCCCCTCCTGGAGTGATTTCAGTGCCTAAAATCCTCAAATATTCCATAAAAAATCATACTAAATTTGCAGGGCATTTGGAGCACTTTTATTTTCGGGATATTTTTCATTGCATGGATAATTCAGAAAACAGACAGATAATACTATTTTTGCTTTATTTATTTTAAATAACAGAAAGTAAAAAGAGGGTACAGAAGGTTGTGCCTTCTAGTTTCATCCATCTCATGATCATCAAAATAAATCCACTAACAAGGTTGATCAAGTCTTGTTAACAAACTCATTCCGAATAACACGGAACCGGAGAAATTTCGAATAACACTAAGTTACCTCAACGGGGATATGAACATCCCCAACAATAAGAATATCATACTTTTTCTTGACAATAGGGAGAGGAAATTCAAAACCTCCAATAATGATTGATGTAATTTTCTCAATAGAATTTATGCTGTGAACTTGAGGTTGTTTCCTCGGAAAATGTACCGTATGCTCATTTCCATTAACATGAAAGGTGGCATTGCCTTTGTTGCAATCAATAACAGCACCTGCAGTATTTAAAAAGGGTCTACCAAGGATGATCGACATACTGTCGTCCTTAGGAATATCAAGAATGACGAAGTCTGTTAAGATAGTAACATTCGCAACAACAACAGGCACGTCCCCACAAATGCCGACAAGTATAGCAGTTGATTTATCAGCCATTTGCAAAGATATCTCAGTGGGTGTCAACTTACTTAATTCAAGTCTACGGTACAAGGAAAGAGGCATAACACTAACACCGGCTCCTAAATCACATAAAGAGTTTTAACATAATTTATTTTTATAAAACATGGTGGGTACTCCGGGATCATCAATTTTCTTAGGTATTCCATCCTTAAAGGTATAGTTAGCGAGCATGGTGGAAATCTCAACTTCAGGTATTTTCCTCTTATTAGTGATGATATCTTTCATATATTTAGCATAAGGGTTTGTTTTAAGCATATCAGTTAAGCACATGCGTAAGAAAATAGGTCTAATCATTTCAGCAAAACGCTCAAAGTCCTCATCATCCTTTGTCTTGGATGGTTTAGGAGGAAAAGGCATGGGTTTCTGAACCCATGGTTCTCTTTCTCTACCATGCTTCCTAGCAACAAAATCTCTCTTATCATAACGTTGGTTTCTTGATTGTGGGTTATCAAGACCAACAGCAGGTTCAATTTCTATATCATTGTTATTACTAGGTTGAGCATCAACATGAACATCATTATTAGCATTATCATCAGGTTCATGTTCATCTTCGGATTGTGTTTCAGCATCAGAGATAGAAGTATCATTAGGATTCTCAGGTGTTTCTACATTAGGTTCACTAGAAGCATGCAAAGTCCTATCATTTTTCCTTTTCTTCTTCTTAGAAGAACTAGGAGCATCTAGATTATTATTCTGAGAATCTTGTTCAATCCTCTTAGGGTGGCCTTCAGGATACAAAGGTTTCTGACTCATTTTACCAGTTCTAGTACCACTCTAACAGCAAAGTCATGTTTATTATTTAGTTCATCTAGCAATTCATTCTGAGCCTTAAGTACTTGTTCAGGTTGAGTGGTAACCATAGAAGCATATTTGCTAATGAGTTTAAGTTCACCTTTAACTCCAGCCATATAATCACTCAAGCGTCCTATCTCGAAAGAATTATTCTTTAATTCTCTACCAACATAAGCATTAAAACTTTCTTGTCTAGCCATAAAGTCATCAAATTCATCTAAGCATGGGCTATGAAATTTAGTAGAGGGAATTTCAACTTTATCATATCTATAGAGAGAATTTACCTTTACTACCTGTGTCGGGTTATCAAGACAATGTGGTTCTTCGACAGGTGGTATATTAAGACCATGTATTTCTTTAATAGGTGGTAAATTCTTAACATCTTCAGCTTTTATACCTTTTTCTTTCATTGATTTCTTCGCTTCTTGCATATCTTCAGGACTGAGAAATAGAACACCTCTCTTCTTCGGAGTGGGTTTAGGAATAGGCTCAGGAGTTGGCTCAATTGGTTCAGGAATTGGCTCAGGAAGAGTCCAATTATTTTCATTAGTCAACATATTGTTCAATAATAATTCAGCTTGGTCGACTGTTCTTTCCCTGAAAACACAACCAGCACAACTATCCAAGTAGTCCTTAGAAGCATCGGTTAGTCCATTATAGAAGATATCAAGTATTTCATTTTTCTTAAGAGGATGATCAGACAAGGCATTAAGTCATCGGAGAAGCCTCCCCAAGCTTGTGGGAGACTCTCTTCTTCGATTTGCACAAAGTTATATATTTCCCGCAAGGCAGCTTGTTTCTTATGAGCAGGAAAATATTTAGCAGAGAAGTAATAAATCATATCCTGGGGACTACGCACACAACCAGGATCAAGAGAATTAAACCAAGTCTTAGCATCACCCTTTAATGAGAACGGAAATATCTTAAAGATATAATAATAGCGAGACTTCTCATCATTAGTAAACAGGATGGCTATATCATTTAACTTGGTGACATGTGCCACAACAGTTTCAGATTCAGTGCCATAGAAGGATCGGATTCGACTAAAGTAATAATCTCAGGATCAACAGAGAATTCATAATCCTTATCAGTAATAAAGATAGGTGAAGTGGCAAAAGCAGGGTCATGTTTCATTCTAGCATTTAGAGTCTTTTGTTTCAGCTTAGCTAACGATTTCTTAAGATTTGATCTATCATTGCAAGAAAGAAAATCACTAGCAGTTTTTTCATCCATAACATAACCGTGACGCCCGGATATTTAAGCTACAGTAATCTTTGCTAACGATGCCACATCACCATGATTACCGTTGTTAATCTCTGATGATTCAACCCCGTTCGGATTCAAAATTCAAATTCAAGTTAAACGACAAAAGTTTTAAAATATTAAACAAAAATGTTCGGTGTGTGACAAATATTGCTAAAGTAATTATATCGAAGAAAGCATAATTTTACAAAGTGTCTAAGTGCTTTAAACTAAATAAAATAGAAAAG
>NC_041387.1:8687496-8698967 GCF_002162155.2 Triticum dicoccoides
CATCGCTCCGACGCCGTCGCCCTGGACCTTGCCGCCTCGTCCTCAACCGCCCATCGCCGGACCGCCTCGCCTTCCCCTCTTCCCCGAGCTGGATGCGCCGCTACCCGAGGACCTCGCCGGAGGCCACGACGCCGGGGCCACCCCGCCGGCCTGCATCCTCTCCGTCGTCGCCTCGTCCCCGTCCTCCTCCTCGACACTCGCTGCCTAGTCCCTACGCACCGCCGTGAGCTTCCTCCCTTCCCCTCTTTGTCGCCGGCGTCGTTCCCCCGTCGCGCCCAGCGCATGCGTGGCCGCGCTCTTGTGCGCCCACGGTCGCGCCCGCTCCCCGGCCCGCCTGTCGTAGACTCGCCCCGCCGTGCGCACCCGTCGCCTTGCACCTCCCCTGCGCCCGCTAAGTCGCTCGCCATGGCCCTCGGCCACGCTCGCCACCGCTGCGCCCAGAGCCTCGCTCTCGCAGGCGCCCCCGCGCACAACCGACCCTGGCACCGTCCGTGTCCTGGCTCCCTCCGCCGGCCCGCCTCGGGCTGCCGTGCCTGCCACTGCCTGCTGGCCGCCTCCGCTGGGCCCCTCGATGGCTGCCGCACCGCGGCCGTCCGCCGGTGGCGCCCGGTGGCCTCTCCCCGCTCCCCCCTGGTCGGGCTCACCCCCCCACTCGGGCGACGCCCGTGACCCAGCACCCGGCGCCCGTTAAGGCCCCTGTCCCAATGACAGCCGGGGCCCATGCCCCTGAGAACGTTTAAAAATAATAATAATAATAAAATTAATTAATTAACTAGTTAAATTAATAATTAATTAATTAATTAGTGGATTAATTAAGTTAATTAATCCTATTTAATTAATCTGATTAACTTATTAGTTTAATCAAACAGTAATTAGTTTAACTAAACATTAATTAACCTAAACAGAGTATGAGAGGTGGGTCCCACTGGACTCACACGTCAGTTGACCAGTCAACGCCTCTATTGACTGCTGACGTCATACTGACGTCAGCGTGCACTATTTTGAATAATGATAAATTAAATTAACTAAATTAATTCTAAAATGATTTAAATCTTTTAAAATCATAATAAATAAACTGTAGCTCGGATGAAAAAACTTTGTACATGAAAGTTGCTCAGAACGACGAGGCGAATCCGGATATGCAGCCCATTCGTCCGCCACACACCCCTGGCATAGCAAACACGCAACTTTCCCCTCCGGTTCTTCTGTCTAAAAACGCGAAACACCGGGAATACTTTCCCGGATGTTTCCCCCCTTCATCGGTATCACCTACTACTGCGTTAGGGCACGCCTAGCATCACACCTTGCTTTGTCATGCATCGTTATGCATCTGTTTGCATTGTATTCATTTTTTCTTCCCCCTCTTCTTCCGCTAGACACCGAGACCGACGCCGCTGCTACCCAGTACGACTACGATGTTGACGACCCCTCTCTCTTGCCAGAGAAACCAGGCAAACCCCCGCTTTGATCACCAGATATCGCCTACTCTTCTCTATACTGCTTGCATTAGAGTAGTGGAGCATGTTACTGCTTACGTTAATCCTATTCTGATGCATAGCCTGTCATTGTTGCTACAGTTGTTCCCCTTATCTGCTATCCTACTGCTTAGTATAGGATGCTAGTGTTTCATCTGTGGCCCTACACTCTTGTCCGTCTGCCATGCTATACTACTGGGCCGTGATCACTTCGGGAGGTGATCACAGGTATATACTATATACTTTATACATGACACATGTGGTGACTAAAGTCGGGTCGGCTAGTGGAGCACCCGCGAGTGATTCACGGATTGGGGTCCAACGGCCCTCTGTGTGGATCTTTGTGGCGGAGCGTCAGGGCAGGTTGAGACTACCTGGGTGAGAGGTGGGCCTGGCCCTGTTTGGCGTTCGCGGATACTTAACACGCTTAACGAGATCTTGGTATTTGATCTGAGTTGAGTCGTTGACCTTATACGCACTAACGGCCACGTGGGACAAGATATGGGCAACCGGTGTCGTGGTATTAGCCGAAGCACTTCGTGACGTCAGCGACTGAGCGGCGCGCGCCGGATTGGACTGGAACGCCTGCTAGGCTAGGTCTGCTTCCAGCCGTGTACGCAACGTGCAGGTGTGCTAAGGGCGATGGGCCCAGACCCCTGTGCGCTTAGGTTTAGACCGGAGCGCTGACCTCTCTGTTGTGCCTAGGTGGGGCTGCGACGTGTTGATCTTCCACGGCCGGGCATGACCCAGAAAAGTGTGTCCGGCCAAATGGGATCGGGCGTGTCGGGTAATGTGGTGCACCCCTGTAGGGAAGTTAATCTATTCGAATAGCCGTGATCTTCGGTAACAGGACGACTTGGAGTTGTACCTTGACCTTATGACAACTAGAACTGGATACTTAATAAAACACACCCTTCCAAGTGCCAGATATAACCCGGTGATCGCTCTCTAACAGGGCTACGAGGAGGGGATCGCCGGGTAGGATTATGCTATGCGATGCTACTTGGAGGACTTCAGTCTACTCTCTTCTACATGCTGCAAGACAGAGGCTGCCAGAAGCGTAGTCTTCGACAGGATTAGCTATCCCCCTCTTATTCTGGCATTCTGCAGTTCAGTCCACTGATATGGCCCTTTACACATATACCCATGCATATGTAGTGTAGCTCCTTGCTTGCGAGTACTTTGGATGAGTACTCACGGTTGCCTTGTTCCCCCTTTCTTTACCCGATTGCTACAACCAGACGATGGAGCCCAGGAGCCAGACGCCACCGTCGACGATGACTCCTACTACACCGGTGGTGCCTACTACTACGTGCAGCCTGCTGACGACGACCAGGAGTAGTTAGGAGGATCCCAGGCAGGAGGCATGCGCCTCTTTCGATTTGTATCCCAGTTTGTATTAGCCTTCTTAAGGCAAACTTGTTTAACTTATGTATGTACTCAGATATTGTTGCTTCCGCTGACTCGTCTATGATTGAGCACTTGTATTCGAGCCCTCGAGGCCCCTGGCTTGTATTATGATGCTTGTATGACTTATTTATGTTTTAGAGTTGTGTTGTCATATCTTCCCGTGAGTCCCTGATCTTGACCGTACACATTTGCGTGCATGATTAGTGTACGATTGAATCAGGGGCGTCACAATAACCCTCAGGAACAACAGGCAATTCATAATTAGGAGGAGAACCTTCATCATCACTTTCATCAATAATTTCATTTTCAATAATTTCATTCTCCCTAGCCTTAGTAAGTTGTTCATTGAGAAATTCACCTAATGGCACAGTAGTATCAAGCATAGAAGTAGTTTCATCATAAGTATTATGCATAGCAGAAGTGGCATCATTAATAACATGCGACATATCAGAATTCATAGCAGTAGCAGGTTTAGGTGTCGCAAGCTTATTCATAACAGAAGGGGAATCTAGTGCACAACTAGATGGCAGTTCCTTACCTCCCCTCGTAGTTGAGGGATTGATCTTTCAAGTTCTTCATAGTGATCAGCAGATATAAATCCCAAGTGACTCACAGAATAGAGCTATGCTCCCCGGAAACGGCGCCATAAATTAGTCTTGATAACCCACAAGTGTAGGGGATCGCAACAGCTATCGAGGGTAGATTATTCAACCCAAATTTATTGATTCGACACAAGGGGAGCCAAAGAATATTCTTAAGTATTAGCAGTTGAGTTGTCAATTCAACCACACCTGGATAACTTAGTATCTGCAACAAAGTATTTAGTAGCAAATAGTATGATAATAAAGGTAACGGTGGCAAAAGTAAAGATAATTGTTTTTGGGTTTTTGTAGTAGTTGTAACAGTAGCAACGGAAAAGTAAATAAGTGAAGAACAATATATGAGTTTGTAGTGATTGTAAACCCAAAAGTAATATTTTTGGGTTTGTAGTGATTGTAACAATAGCAACAAAAAAGAAATAAGCGAAGCACAAGATGTGAAAAGCTCATAGGCATTGGATCAGTGATGGATAATTATGTCGGATGCGATTCCTCATGTAATAGCTATAACATAGGGTGACACAGAACTAGCTCCAGTTCATCAATGTAATGTAGGCATGTATTCCGAATATAGTCATACGTGCTTATGAAAAAGAACTTGCATGACATCTTTTTTCCTACCCTTCCGTGGCAGCGGGGTCCTAGCGGAAACTAAGGCATATTAAGGCCTCCTTTTAATAGAGAACCGGACCAAAGCATTAACACATAGTGAATACATGAACTCCTCAAACTACGGTCATCGCCGAGAAGTATCCCGATTATTGTCACTTCGGGGTTGTCGGATCATAACACATAATAGGTGACTATAAACTTGCAAGATAGAATCAAGAACACACATATATTCATGAAAATATAATAGGTTCAGATCTGAAATCATGGCACGCGGGCCCTAGTGACAAGCAATAAGCATAGTAAAGTCATAGCAACATCAATCTCAGAACATAGTGGATACTAGGGATCAAACCCTAACAAAACTAACTTAATTACATGGTAAATCTCATCCAACCCATCACCGTCCAGCAAGCCTACGATGGAACTACTCACGCACGGCGGTGAGCATCATGAAATTGGTGATGGAGGCACTACAACAGGACCCCACATACAACAACGCTTTTTTCCGTATCTAAAAGTCCATATATGCGTTACTAGTGTCTTTACCAACGGTTTTGGATGCGTAGCCTTATCCAGTGTTGCTAGTGCATAATGCAACGCTTATGCTGTCGTTGGTAAAAGGGACCGTTGCAAGAGTACAACACATAAAACTGACTTCTACAACACTTCTATACGTTGGTGCTGATTGTACAGGAATGCAAATCTCATTTAAGAGCATTTAGATAACTAAAAATAGTGATCTAGTGATCTAAACGCTCTTATATTTATTTACAGAGGGAGTACAAAGGTTGAAGGCCATGCAATATTTTTTTGTTTTGCAAAGGGCTTACCTAAGGTAAACTGCTTTGGTTGATTGGTACCACAAGACTTATTTACACAAAGAAAACATAGAAGAAGTGAGACCTTCTCTCTTTCAAAAGAAGGAATTTGGTGACATGTGCATTCTATCTATCTCTTTCAAAGGAAGGAATTTACCGACATGTGTATTCTATCTAAATAGTCAATGTGATACATATGCTCATAATGTAGTGTCTTCACAAAATAGAAATTGACTTGTGTATCTTAACCAAGATATCAACAAGAATTCTTGTACCTAGGAAATTGCTACCTAGGTAGCACAATAGCTTGAAAAGGCAAAACATAGATTAAAAGGTGCAGCTAAAAATATACAAAGGGCATAATTGATACGGGAAACAAACACCAAGAATAATAACAGTTAGGTCATGTTGTCTCTATGTAGCTGCAAAGTGTCTATAGACTGCCTACTTAGATGTCTTGTTGTTTAGCCTATTAGCTTGAACATAACAGTTCAGAAAGGAGGTTTGATAGTGGGAGCTACACTTGTGTAAATGAGAAAGTATGGCACCTCCGCACAGATGCTAGAAGTTACATGTCATTCATCATAATTTGCAAAATAAATATGAATCTAGAAAACCATTATTATTTAAACCTTCGAGTGGCTATTTTCTAAAGGTGTGGATTACATTATTAGTATTTTCTGGAATCGTCCATTGCAACTGTATAAGAATATTTTATTCAGTTTCTATACTGAGATGTCATGGAAAAGTTTTATCATCCGAATGAAATTCAAAATGGAGGACCGTCCAGATATATATCCAGGGTGTTAGCAAAACTTAATAATCAGGAATTGTACTATATGAACAACACATGGAAGTCTTAGCAAATAATTTGCACTGAATACAAAATAAACACACATAATTAATATTCAACATGATCAGATCATTAGCTTGACGATATATGATTTAGATTTTCTGAGTTACATGTTCACATAGAAGATATCTGCGAGGAAATCTATTTTAAATCTGCAAGCAATCTCCAAGCACGCATATCTTAATGGGCATAACATCTTAATTAGTAAATTGTCGAGGTAGTCAAAGGAATGAATAGTTACCACCTATTGTAAAATATATATTGCACAAATACAGTATCAAGCTCAAACTAAATTCTAGAAAATATGTTAGGAAGAAACCATAAAGTACCTACCGTCTCTTTGGAAGGTATCAAATTCCATTAGTAATTATATGCTGATCTGTCCACCTTCACAGTATACACTACATGTAGCAAGAAACAAAGGATTAGTAACTGCAGTAGTATTAGTTTGGTCAATGAAGGGCGTCTCGATTATATCGTCACAACAAACGATGGGAAACAGAGGGAGGGAGCCTAGCAGGCTGATACTCAGATTCTTTATATCTTCTGATTGAATACTTTTTTCAATTAACGTTGCATGTATGATTTTATGCTGATGCTGATGTGTGCAAATTTCAGGTTAGGCTCATACATTACCAACCGACATTAGAAAGGAAGGAATCGTGCATTACATTAAATTACAGGGGAAAAGGCAAATGACCTTAGAATGTAGCGATATGAACCATGTTCCAGCAATACACTAAAAAATGCCGACATATGCATCTCCTCAAGCCACGGCACACCATGGCGCTTCTCTGTTTGTGAACTCATTGGGAACTGATCGACAGATCTATGTGCAATCTAAGGCACAAATCTAATTTCAACAGATCAATTACTTGCGTATGTGAGAAAACAAATTAGTCACAAAGCTCAGGAAATTATTTGCAATCAAATTAGGGATATCCATCATACAAATTAACATAGAACTGATCAGTATATTACTTGGTAGCATTAGTTAGATCCATCCGCGCCTTACTGCCACTATGCTTGCGAACATCATGTGCGTTTTATGCATCCAGGACTGCATCGGAGCCTCATAGCGCTGCATCAACCTGCACTTCTCACAGACTAATTCATGTAATTATGTTAGGAAGTGGAGACAGGAGAACGTGCGTCCAGGCATCATCAGGATAGAGGCAGCAAAAGCATCAGGCGATCAAAATCGAACAAAACGAACCTGTATGCCTTTCCTCCCTGCACGTCTACAATGTCTACAGGAGAAGAGCAGAGGTTAGAGAAGGGGGAGAGAGAGAGGACGATGCCAGGGGAGGGGTGCACTCACTGTATGAGGACAACATGGCCACCAGCGCCGGAGACTATGCCCGAAACCCTAGCAATGGGGGGAGGGTCGCGGGTGGGCTTTGGTGGCCTCGAGCGCCGGATCTAGCCGGATGGGAGGGCGCCGCGGTCCGAGGGTACCTCTGGCTGTGCTTCGCCGCCTCAATTACCCGCCACAGGTGGCGCAGCGAGGAACCGCGTGAAGAAAGACAGAGCTTGGACGCGAGATGGATAGGTTGGTGGGGGATGCTATGGATCCGGCTGCCTCCGGAGCTGCGAGGTGGCAGGAGGGGAGGGGGAGGGCCGGTGGTGAGGTGGTTCGGAGGAGGGAGACGGCTCGGTGGTGGCGGCGATTTGGGAGAGATAAGGGGATGGGGGATTTGTTATCGAAAAAGGCTTTCGCCCCGCTTTATAAATAAAGCAAACCGCCAGAGAGCATACAAACCCACACAAGTCCACACACACACCCAAGTCTCACGACAAAGTACATAGGTTCTGCTGAGGGCATAGCTCAACAAGCCCAGAAGGAAAGAAAAAACAACATCATCATCATCACACAAGGCGCCTAATCAGGCTCCGGCGGAGGCGGCGGCGACAGGCGGACGGCCATCGATCAGATGTCGGCGATGAAGGCGGAGATGGCGTCACGGTCCGGGGGGCGGCTAAGCGGCCGCCAAAGCTGCAAGAAACCCACGAATTTGTAGAGAGCGTCAGTAGCGCGACGAAGGGGAGCGTGCTGGATCACAAGCTTATTGCGAACGGTCCACAGCGTCCAGGCGAGAACCCCAACCTCAAGCCACCTAATGTGGCGAGAGGACGCGGGGGACGACTGGATTTCAGCAAATAGGTCCGGGAAGTTGGTGTGGCACCAACTACCGCCGACCACCTCACGAAAGCAGTTCAAGAGAAATTGGACGGAAACGCAGGAGAAGAAGATGTGGTTTGAGTCCTCAGGGACTCCACAGAGCGGGCAGATACCGGTGCCCAGTCCATTGCGCTTGCAGACCTCCACTCCAGACGGGACCCGACCGCGAATCCACTGCCACATGAAGATGCGAATCTTCAGTGGTACGCGGACGGACCAAACCATCGATAAGGGGAGGGGGCGGAGGAAGGGGCAATGGCCGAGTAAAGCGACTTGGTGGAGAACAGGCCCGACGGCTCCAGCCGCCACCGGACACGGTCCGACCTTCCATCCACCAACGGCTCGTGCAACGCGACGCAATCAAGCAACTCACGCCAGGCAGCGGATTCCGCCGGCCCAAAAGGGCGACGGAAAGCAAGGCGCCCCAGGTCAAGAAGAGCCCTATTGACCGAAATCATGGGGTCGACGGAGATAGAGAAGAGGGCGGGGAAGCGGGCCGCAAAGGGGGAGTCTCCGGCCCAACGATCAAACCAGAAGAGCGTCAAGAGGCCGGACCCCACCGAGATGGAGGTCCCAATGCGAAGCACCGGGAGAAGCTGAACAATAGACTGCCAGAACTGGGAGCCGCCCGAGATCTGGCAGAAGGCAAGTGGCTGGCCCCGCAGGTATTTATTCCGGATAATGTCGAGCCAGAGGCCGCCATGACCCTGGGCGATGCGCCAGAGCCAGCGGGAGAGAAGGGCTATATTCATCCTCTTGGAGCACATGATGCCCAGGCCACCTTGCTCCCTGGGCTTGCAGATGTCAGGCCAACTGACCATGTGGTACTTCTGCTTATCATGCTCGCCAGCCCAGTAGAAGCGGGACTGGATCTTGGCGATCTCCTTGTGGAGAGACTCATGGAGGCTATAGAAGCTCATAAGGAACAGCAGTAGACTGGAGAGGGAAGAGTTGATGAGAATAGTCCGGGCCGCCTTAGATAGCCATCTCCCCTGCCAGGGCTCGCAACGGGACTGGAGCTTAGTAACTGCGGGCCTCAGGTCCGCGGCAGAGAGACGCGAGTCACTAATGGGGGTCCCCGGGTAGGAGGTGGGGAAAGAGCCCAGGCGGCAATTAAGTCTGTTGGCGATGGCTATAGACTCAGAGGGGGAATATCCCATCACCATGACATCACTCTTATCAAAGTTGAGCTTGAGGCCCGACATCTGTTGAAAGAAGAGCAGGAGGAACTTGAGGTTGGCGATGTCCCCCTCCGAGCCTTCGACCATGATGATCGTGTCGTCAGCATACTGAAGGATGGAGATCCCCGAGGCCCCAGAAAGGTGTGGGGTAATCCCACGGATGTGGCCAGCGCCTTTGGCCTTATCAAGGATGGAGGCCAGAGCATCCACAACCATATTGAAGAGGAACGGGGAGAAGGGGTCGCCTTGGCGAACCCCACAAAGGATAGGGAAGAAAGGACCAATCTCGCCGTTGATGTTGACCGTCGTGCGACCGCAAGAGACCATTTGCATGACTCTAGTGATCCATTGGTCATCGAAGCCCTTCCGAAGAAGGACTTCCCTGAGGAAGGTCCAGCTAACAGAGTCGTAGGCTTTGTGGAAATCGATCTTCAGAAAGACCGCCCTAAGGCGCTTGGTCCGGACCTCGTGAAGGACCTCGTGGAGGACCAGGACTCCATCAAGGATATATCGGCCTTTAATGAAGGCCGACTGGTTAGGGTGGGTAATCCGGTCAGCAAGCAGGGTCACCCTATTGGCGTACCCTTTGGCCAGAATCCGGAAGATCACATTAATGACCGGGATCGGCCGGAACTGGCGGATGTCGGACGCCCCAGGGACCTTGGGAATGAGAGAGATGATCCCGTAGTTGAGGCACCCCAGGTCAATAGATCCAACAAAGAATTCTTCGAAGATGGCCATGACCTCCAGTTTAATCACGTTCCAGAAGGTCTGGAAGAAAATGACCGGGAGGCCATCTGGGCCCGGCGCAGAAGAGGCATTCATACCCTTGATAGCCTCCCAGACCTCCTGCTCAGAGAAGGGGGCCGTCAGGGCCGCGTTCTCCGCGTTGGAGACTAACTGAATGCCGGCCCAACAATCAGGGGCGAGGGAGATGCCGCTCCGAGGAGCGGCAGAGAAAAGGGACCTATAGAAGCCGTCGACATGAGTCCGGATGTCGCGAGGGTCCTGAAGAAGGGTCTCCCCATCCCAGAGGAGGGGGATGGTGTTGCGTCTACGGCGGCCGTTGGCGATAGCCTGGAAGTATGCAGTATTCGCATCACCCTTCAGGACCCACTTCTGAGCGCCCCGAAGGCGCCAATATGCCTCCTCATCAGAGTAGATCACGGAGAGTTGGTCTTCGAGGTCATAGCGGGCCAGCCACTCATCCGGAGACAGACCCACCATGTCGGCCCGAAGGTCAAGGGCCTGGATCGCGGAAAGCAGCGCCTTCTTGCGCTCTCTGGCATCGCGACCAAGGTTGGCCCCCCACCCCTTCATAAACTGTCTGCTACGTTTCGCATAGAAGTGCCACGTGTCAATAGCCGAGGGGGGCCGAGGGTGGGGGTGCTCCCGAGCCTCGATCCACCGTGCGCAGACTGCGTTGGTGAATCCCGCCTGGGAGAGCCAGAAGGTCTCAAAGCGGAAGCGAGGAGGGATCGGCGGACGCTCGTCCGCGGAGGAGAGAAGAAGGGGGACATGATCCGAGCCAATCCTAGTGATGGCGCGGAGAGATGCAAGGGGGCAACGGAGGTCCCAATCCGGGGACACTAGGACCCTGTCCAAGACGGACTGGGTCGGGGCGGCTTGCCGATTGGTCCAGGTGAACCGGGCACCAATCCTGTCAATCTCCCGAAGGGCGAGGTCAGCGATGAAGTCATTAAACATCTGCATCCGGGCAAAGCAAACATTGTCGTTGCTCTTGTCTTCCGCCACGCGCAGCAAGTTAAAGTCGCCACCCACAACCACGGGGAGGGAGGCCGCCGAGATCTTTCGGTGAAGCTCCTCGAGGAAGGCGGCCGACCGACTATGGTCGGCAGGCCCGTATACAATGATGATCTCCCACTTGAAGTTGAGAGATCTCTCGAATAATTCCATGCTGACGAAGAATTCCCCCCGTTCCATGCTCCCCACCTCGAAGGTGGCATCCTTCACTCCTAAAAGGATGCCACCCGAGTGGCCTGAGCTCCCACTAGAAGGGAGCCAGTGCCACGCAAAGAGGTGGGAGCTCAAACGGTCGAGCTCGGGGAGTGAGAAATCGCGACGCATGGTCTCCTAGACAGCAACGATGTCGATGTGCTCATCTCGCATGTACTCCACAAGTTGGCGGCGACGACCATCATGGCCGAAGCCGCGGATGTTCCAGAAGAGGGCTCGCATTAAGGAGCCATCGGGGGGCTGCTTGACCCCAGGACACGAGAAGCGCTTTGCGCGCGAAGAGCCACAGTGCGGGAGCGGGTACGGCCACGGATCTCCCCCGGGGGTGGGGGAGCCGGTAGCCGCGGCCCGGACGGGGTGGGAG
>NC_041387.1:8700366-8701357 GCF_002162155.2 Triticum dicoccoides
TGTCGGCCGTGGTAGTCCCCACCAGCCCCGGGGTTGCCACCGGGGAGGCCAGCGTCGAAGGAGCGGGGGCGCCCAACGTGGTTGGGAGGCTCGGGGGCGATCCTGAGGTCGAAGCCCTGGTCGTTGAAGAAGACGCGGACTGAGGTGCGAAGCTTGGAGGAGTCGAGTCACTTGACCTTGACCCGGACCTCCTCCTCCTTGCGTAGAGAGAGCTCATCAACCACCACCACCTTGCCCAAAAGACGGGACATCTGGCGGATGACGAGCTCGGACCGCGCAATATCGGGAAGGCCGGAGATGAGGATCCAGGCGGTGTCGAGGACGGCCGCGGCCTGAGCGTCGAGAACCGGCTCGGAGATCTCGACCACCAGCTGGTTGAGGGCGAGAGTGATCCGGCCACTACGCGTCGCGTAGCCGTAGCTGACAGAGTCGGGGAAGACGACAGAGAAGATGTGGCCAGCGGTGGGGGTGACCACCCAGTCCCACTGGTGACGGTAGAGATGGTTGAGCTCCGCCTCAATCATCTCCGGGGATGCCACACCATCGACGACAGTGACAATCGCCTGAAGGGAAGGAGACGGCGGAGGAGCATCAGGGACCTCGAGGTGGAAGAAGCCCAACCCCTCGATCCCATGCCCATACATCATGAGCTCCGAGACCACCGGTCTATCCGGACATAGGAGGGCGGGGTGGCCGGGGTCCTTGCAGAGGTAGCAGCACTGGGGGTTGACGCAGGTGACTTGCGAGTGTCCCCTCACCCCACAGTTGAAACAGGGGGGCGAGGGAGACCGGAGACGGGACCCGGAGCGGAGGCGGAGCCTTGGCCCGCGGGCGGGGGGACGGGCGGCACGACGCGCACGCCGCGCCGCTTCTTCTTCTTGGCCGGACCGGGCCGACCGCGGGCGGGGCCTCCACCGGGAGCCGGAGCCGGGGCCACACCCCCGGAGGCCGAGGCATGGGGCGGCACATAGCGGCGAGGCTCCGAGGTGGG
>NC_041387.1:8702329-8703141 GCF_002162155.2 Triticum dicoccoides
GCGATTTGAACTAAAGGGGGGCCAGCCTCCCCCCTGAAAATGATAGCTGAGTCGGAGGCCACGGCGAGGTTGCCCAAAGGAATAGACTCAAGCGCAGAAAAGGAACAAGACGAAGCAGAGGGGGGAACAGGAGGAGTACCCGGCTCCAGGTTACGGGCGGCAGCGCGTAGCTCCGCCTGCTCGGGGATGGGCAGAGCCGGGCAGCCCTCCGGGTGGGCAGCATCCAGCCGCGCACTCCGGCGGGAGGCCACCACCGGGGAGGAGGTCGACCTACCATGACGGGAGTACGCAGCTGAGCGGGGGGGAGGGGGCTGAGCCGCCATCAGAGTGAGCACGCGAGTCGCACCCTCCCCCGGCACAGGCGGCGACGGAGGGGCCAGCTGAGCCGGCCCGGCGCATCCGATGAGGAGAGGTGCAGGAGGGGGCGGCCCAGCCGGCGGAGGGGGTGGCGGAGGAAGGAGCGCGGGGTGGGTCGCCGGGACCGGGGCCGGGGCGTCCGGCAGTAGGGGGGCGGGCTGGGCATCCTCCAGCCGAGGAGGAGACGGGGCAGTGAGGGAGCAGGTGGCCGGGGAGGGGGGGCACCCGCCCGCGGTGCCAGCCCCTCCGCGGGCTCCGCCGGCTCCACCGGAGGGGCGCCGAGGGGCAGGTCCATCGAGTCCGGCTCAACGGGAGGGGACGAGGTGGGGGAGCGCGGGGAGGAGGCCGCGCAGACCACCAAGCCCACACTGGATATGTCGCTCCCCTCGGAGGAAGATGCCGCAGCGAGAGAAGAGTCATCCAGCCGAGGGAGAGGGGCGGCCTGGCGGCCCTTG
>NC_041387.1:8704555-8705157 GCF_002162155.2 Triticum dicoccoides
GATCACCGAGGGGGAGAGGGAGTCGGGTGTTGCGAGGCGGGAGGGGAGTGGGGCGGCGCAGGAGGGAGGAGGCAGGGGAAATCCACACGGGAGCCAGATCAAGGGGGTTTCCCCCGATCTGGGCCTAGGGCAAGGAGCTGGCCGGTCCAGGCTGGGCCGGACGGGGAGCATCGAGGCGGGCCGGCCCGAAGCGAGCCGCGGGGGGCCCAGCAGCCGGCGCAGGGGGTCCAGCAGCCGGGGCGGGCCAGGGCCCAGCAGCCCATCCGCCCGCGCGGAGCGGCCCACGCTCAGAGAGGGTTCAGGGGAGAGGGATGGAACCCTACCGGAGCCAGCCACCAGCGCCGCCGCCGGCGCGGTACCAGCCCGGGAGGGAGGAGGGGCCACGGCACCCCGGACAGCCCGCACCCGGAGACCGGACGTCTCGAAATGCGCAATAAACGGCCGGTATGGGGCGGAGCGGCGCGCCTTGAGCGAGAAGGAGGGAGGGAGGGAGAGAGCCGGCGAGGAGGAGGGGGGCGGGGGACCTGGCGGCCGAGCCACCACCACCGGGCGGCGCCAGGAGGAGCGGGCGGCGCCCCTCTCGGAGCGCCCAGCCACGCCCT
>NC_041387.1:8705977-8718642 GCF_002162155.2 Triticum dicoccoides
CCAGGCCGGCAGGGAGGAGATGTCCGGAGCCCGGAGGAGGGAGGAGCCGGGGCAGGGGATGACGAGGGGGGGGGGACGGGGGATCCTCAGCGCAATCAGCCCAGCAAAACCGGTCCGGCGACGCGGCGGCGGAGGGGGTGGCCGCCGGATAGGGCGGCAGCGGGGCCGCGGAGGAGGGAGGGGCGAGGCAGGGTGCCGGCGGCGAGGGCAAGGGCGCGGCGGAGCCGCCCACAAGGTCGCCAGGAGAGACGCCCATCTTTTTCATGTCGAGGCTAGTAGTAGAGCGGCACAAGGACTAGCCGGGGGATTTGTTTCCCGTGCGTCTCTGTCTCCTTTCTCCTGTTTTTTTTCTTTTCATATATGTACCACAATAGGGTATGAGCTGCAACTCTGCAACGCATATACTACATCGCTTGTATGCGTATCTATCGTGAATTTTACAACATATAGTCAAAACATTGTAGAATTAGTGTTGCTTTATAGGGCGTATCCTTGTAGTGAGGATGGTTGATGATGACGACGGCGACGAATCCCCCTCTCCGGAGACCCGGACGGACTCCAGATCAGCCCTCCCGAAAGAGATTAGGGCTTGGCGGCGGCTCCGTATCGAAAAACGCGATGAAACTTCCTCTCTGATTTTTTTCTCTGCGAAACGAAATATATGGAGTTGGAGTTGAGGTCGGCGGAGCTCCAAGGGGCCCATGAGACAGAGGGGCGCGCCCAGAGGGGGTGGGCGCGCCCCCCACCCTCGTGGACAGGGTGTGGGCCCCCTGGCCTTCATCTTTTGCCATTATTTTTTATATTTTCTGAAACTTATCTCCGAGGATTTTCAGGTCATTCCGAGAACTTTTGTTTCTTACACATAAAACAACATCATGGCAGTTCTGCTGAAAACAGCGTCAGTCCGGGTTAGTTTCATTCAAATCATGCAAGTTAGAGTCCAAAACAAGGGCAAAAGTGTTTGGCAAAGTAGATACGTTGGAGACGTATCAACCAACAGCTGCGCGACACGTGGCACCTCTATGCCGACGGGGAGAGTTCCTATGGGCTGACCTAACACAACCGGGGGGGAGTTCCACTGGTCAAAGCCCGTCTGTGTTAAGTCAAAGGGCTAGATCTCGTGGTCAAACGCTACAGGGTTAGGCGGGACGGGGCCCTGGAGGGGTAGCAATGCCACCGGAGCGTTGCACTGGCCCCTCATATATGCTGGGTGGTGTGGTGGCATGTCTGAAGAGGCGGCACGCGTCTCCGGGGTGTGGCCCCCCTCACGGACGGCGACGCCGCCGGTACCTGGAGGGGCGAAACGGACGCGTCGGGTCTACACGGAAGGGACCTTGCTATGGGTTTGGCCGGGATGTTGCTCCAAAGTGTTCTTATGGGCTGACCTAACACAACTGGGGGGAGAGTTCCACTGGTCAAAGCCCGTCCGTGTAAAGACAAAGGGCTAGATCTCGTGGTCAAACGCTACAAGGTTAGGCGGGACGGGGGCCTGGGGGGCGGTAGCAATGACATCGGAGCGTCGCACCGGGCCCTCACACATGCGGGGTGGTGTGGTGGTATGTCCGAAGAGGCGGCACGCGCCTTCAGGTTGTGGCCCCCCTCCAAGTGACGGGGGCACTGCCTTGCGTGGAGGGGGGCCACACCGCGGAGCCCCAAGATGGGCGTCTACGCATGCCTAAACACTTTCACACATGCATCAGGACCCGTGCGATGTTTCAGTGGCATAGCTACACCCCGAATCCCCTCCACTAACCAGATTCCCTCTGTGTCGATCGTTTCCCCTTTCCGTGACACGGCGGGAGCGACGTCCGTGAGGGGGGCAATCGATATACCATCGGGGTATGTTTTCTGTTTAGATAAGGCACATTTATCTTGTGGAAAAATAAAAAATAAAAAATAAAATAAAGTAAAAGAAAAACATAATAAAATAAAATGTATGCCCACGGCAGGGCCGTCGGCATAGGTGCGCACACGGACGTACAATCCCACGGATCGATGACGTGGCACCGCACGCGGGTCGATGACGTGGCGCGCCCAGGTCAGGAGCAAAATATTTTTTATACGGAGCACATCCCATGACGATGGACAGCGATACAGAAATACATCAGCCATCACGGCATCAAGCCTCACACAATCTCAACGCATTTGATCGAATGGCCATGAACTTGACCGGGACTCTGCTAAATCTCAGCTGACCGACTAACGTTAAGCAAAACAGTCTTTTTTATTACCACACACGACCGATGATTCAGACAGTTGGCCTGCAACCGTTGGAAAACTAAGTTTGACAGCTGGACCTCCCTTTGTTCTTACGGGACTCCTATACCTGCCTATCGCCGACGAGCAAGGGGGGTCGACTGGTTGCGGAATATCCTGCCAAAAAGACACATTTGTGCCTTAGTTACCTTCGCTCCTGCCATGTCGAGGTGCGTTCCCCAGCACTAGCCTCCAAGTAAATTTCACGAGCGAGACAAAATAAGCACACGCCTCGCTTCCCGCCATTTTCTAGATGGGAACGGCTGCTTGTTTATTTTATTTTTCGTCTTTGTCAAGGGTATTATTCTGTCGTGTATGTTTGTCCCGGTGTATTAACCTTGTACAAGTATGCCCGTGTGTGTGCAATGGGTGAGAAATGTATGATCCGAGTCGTATGCGGAATATGCTGCCAGCCAACCAGCACGAGGCAGACGGAGGCTACGAGCGACGACGACAGTTTTCCCTCGTTACCGCCGTCCTCTGCTTCATCGTCATAATCTCCGGCCGGAGCACAGTTATAAGAACCATGGCGAGCAAGCAGCAAAGCACCAACCACGGGAGTTGAGTTGAGAGTTGAGACACGGTCTCATAAAAGCGCCCTTTATCGAAAAAAGTTAGGACCGAGATGGCGGAGAATGGGGCGGGCGGCGGCGGAGGGGGGGCAGAACCTCGCGGTGCTGGACGCGCTGGACTCGGCGCGCACCCAGATGTACCACATGAAGGCCATCGTCATCGCCGGCATGGGCTTCTTCACCGACGCCTACGACCTCTTCTGCATCACCACCGTCTCCAAGCTGCTCGGCCGCCTCTACTACCCGGACAGCAACGCCGACATCGGCAAACCCGGCACCATGCCCGTGCGCATCAACAACATGGTCACGGGGGTCGCGCTCGTCGGCACCCTCATGGGCCAGCTCGTCTTCGGCTACTTCGGGGACAAGCTCGGCCGCAAGCGCGTCTACGGGATCACGCTCGTCCTCATGGCCGTCTGCGCCATCGGCTCCGGCCTCTCCTTCGGGAGCTCCGCCAGCGCCGTCATCGGCACGCTCTGCTTCTTCCGCTTCTGGCTCGGCTTCGGCATCGGCGGGGACTACCCGCTCTCCGCCACAATCATGTCCGAGTACGCCAACAAGAAGACCCGCGGCGCCTTCATCGCCGCCGTCTTCGCCATGCAGGGGGTCGGAATCATCTTCGCCGGCCTCGTGTCCATGATCGTCTCCGCCATTTTCCTCCACTACAACCCTGCACCGGCGTGGAATGTGCACCATGGCTGGACAGTTGATCATCAGATTGAGCAGTGGCCCGGGGCGGACTACATGTGGCGCGTCGTGCTCATGCTCGGGGCATTCCCCGCGTTGGCCACCTTCTACTGGCGGATGAAGATGCCCGAGACCGCCAGGTACACCGCTCTCATCGAGGGTAACGCCAAGCAGGCTACCAACGACATGCAGAAAGTGCTGGAGATCCGCATCGACGAGGAGCAGGAGAAGCTCTCAAAGTTCAGGGCAGCCAACGAATACTCTCTGCTGTCCATGGAGTTCGCGCGGCGTCACGGTTTGCACCTCATCGGCACCACCACCACGTGGTTCCTCCTCGACATCGCCTTCTACAGCCAGAACCTCACACAAAAGGACATCTTCCCAGCCATCAACCTCACCGGTCCCCCGGGCACCATGAGTGCCCTCAAAGAGGTGTTCGTGATATCACGAGCCATGTTCCTCATCGCCCTCTTCGGTACTTTCCCAGGCTACTGGGTCACCGTGGCCCTCATCGACAAGATGGGAAGGTATGTACTCCCTCCGGTCCTTTTTAGTCAGCATATAAGTTTTTGTCTGATATCAAAGTATCTCTACTTTCATCGAACTTACAGAAAAAAAATTATCAACATTCACAAAGCCAAATAAATATTTTTATGTTCATTTTGAAATGAAGTTTTATAGTGTATATATTTATTTATTATAGATATTGATATTTTTTTTAACATAAATTTGGTACGAAGTTTGACTGGACAAAAATCTAGTATGCGGGGTAAAAAGGGCAGGAGGGAGTACGTACCTATATGCATGCATGGCTCATGCGATACCGAATTGGTTAGTTTTGTTACACCTACACATTAATTTGAGCATCCATGAATTACTGCAGGTACTTGATCCAGCTCCTTGGTTTCTTCATGATGTCCTTGTTCATGCTAGTGATGGGCATCAAATACGAATACCTCAAGGACAAGGGCCACGCCCTATTCGCCATCCTGTACGCGCTCACATTCTTCTTCGCAAACTTCGGGCCCAACAGCACCACCTTCGTGCTGCCGGCCGAGCTATTCCCCACGCGTGTCCGCTCTACATGCCACGCCATCAGCGCCGCGTCGGGCAAGGCAGGCGCCATCGTCGCCGCCTTCGGGGTGCAGACCCTCACCCTCAAGGGCGACCCCAAGCACATGAAGCAGGCGCTCATTCTCCTCTCTGTCACCAACATGTTCGGCTTCTTCTTCACCTTCCTCGTCCCCGAGACGATGGGCCGATCGCTCGAAGAGATCTCCGGCGAGGACGGCAACGTTGCCGGCGCGGCCGCTGGGCATGTGGACAAGGATGTCGAGAAGGCCCCTCCTTCAAGCACCGAATGGCAGCCACCATCGTCCATGAATTAATGCATGACAACACGCATCTTATCTTCTATATCAGGGAATTTAGAAAGGGGGCAAGAATAACGGCGACCAGCTGCATGCTACTTAAGTTGCCAGGCACTTGGTTTGAGAGTTTGTTTTATCTACACGTATAATATTGCAATAGGATTGCTTGTGTGTGATACCATCCATTGTGTTGTTAAGGTTATATTGAGTTTTCAGTGTGGATGTATGAGCATTGACTAGGGATTTCCCTTCTCAATCATCAATATGTATTGCTATACTTATAATAATAATGCATGTCAAGTTTAATGAATTTTTTTAAGGGGTAACCAAGTTTACAGAATTAAATACCATGCACGTCGAGTAGGCATGCATATATGTGCACTGTGTTTTTTTTCTTGTCGTACAGAGTTAATTTGTATTGCATCTCAATAAGTTAACGAACTGGTATTCTTTTCTCATTACCAAATCTCCAACCGAACAGCTAGAAAGAACAAACTACCTAGACCATACAATCCTGCTTTTTGGAACGAATTGTTAAGCTGGTAAACATTCGATTTAAATCGAGTAGGCTTAGACTCCCTCTGAAGGCTGCTGGTCGAACCAACCTTTTTTTTAGAAATGGAGGCGTGCCCCCGGCCTCTGCATCATGATGATGCATGCAGCCATCTTATTAAACAATCCACGAAATACCACAAAGTTTTAAAAGTGTTACAGCTCGCAAGCGGAGCGAATCAAGAAAATAAAAGAGAACTACATGCTGGTCGAACTATACAAACCAAGTAGAAGAGCAGGACTGCAGGAGCACGACAGAGCAGCGGAAGCATCGAGGTGGCAACCCACGTTACCCCTGCAACCATAATAGACAAGGTAACACAATAGCATCATCCTCATCAGGCCTCCTCGTGAGTGAGCGACTATGACCGTGACAGACGAGGGTTACGGAAGGAGACAAGGTGCTAGTGTGGCCGGCTCTCGATCTTGGTAGGCTGATCTCCTGGAACATGAACGCCTATAACGCCTTGAAGAACACTGTCATATGTGCCCTCTCGGTCTTGAATTACCGTTCCACGCACGCGACCACCATCTCCAGAAATTAATGGCCACGTGTGATTATAAACGATAAGAAAAAAAAAGAATAAGACAGTATATGCAATAGGGGAAGTGAGCCCACAAAATGGTGGTTATTTTAAAAAAGTCAAAAATCATAGTTTGAAGTTTCAAAAAATTCTGGAAAAAAAAAGCATACATGTTCATGAGACTGCACCCTATAGGTTCTCAAAAGAAAAAAAAAATGGGACTGCACCCTATAGAGAAAACAACATAGACTGGACAGAATAGCTCATTCATATAAATGGATGCGATCATGCGTAGATACTCAAAAGAATGTGCCGAGTCACATACAAAGTAGATTTAACATATACCAACATGCAAATAATAATTACAGAGTACTAATACTTATCACACGTGCATGGAACTATAAATGAATACAGGGAATACAACACCACTTATTCTAGAAATAACACACTGTGGCTTCATACGGGGTCTCCTCCAGTAACTGGCATATATCAGTATCCCATCGATCAACTGTGATTGGTCGGTGGTTTGCACTTTGGAGGCGGCTTCGGTTTCGGTTCAGGTTTAGGCTTGGGCTCCGACTTTGGTTCAGGTTTCGGCATGGGCTCGGGCTTAGGCTTTGGCTTTGGTTTGGAGCAGGGCTTGGGCTTGGGCTTTGGCTTCAGTTTTGGCATCTGCTCGGGCTTGGGTCCAAGTTCAGGCTTGGGTCTAGGCTTTGGTTTGGGTTTGGGCATCGGTTCAGGTTTGCAAGGCTCCGGCTCTGAGAGTGGCATAGGTTTTGGCATTGGCTCTGGTTTGTGTTCTGGCTTTGGCTTTGGCTCCGCAAACTTCTTGACGGCAGCAAGGCCTCGGCCAGCAGCGGATGCTTGGTGGAAAGTGGATGCTGCCACTACCCCGATGAGGAGCACGGCGAGGAGGCCATGCCTCGCCATTGCTGCCTATTTCTTGTGCTTGCGGCTAGTGTTGCACCTGATGTGCTTTGTGTGTGTTGTGTGGAGAACTGGAGATACATATTGTGTGGTTTTATAGGGTGGGCGAAACAAAGCAGATCTGGAGGCTGCATCAATTAACATTGCATCTAGCTAGCTGGAGTGACAAGTATTGTGTAACATGGCAATGAAGTTATATTGGTTAATTACAAATGAAGGAACCAATGTGCGTACCTACAGGGTGTTAATAAGCACAGCTGGACTTTGCGTGTGTGTCTCCATGCGATGATAGCAGAAGGGTAACAATATTTTAACTCTGTTAGTTGTCCCCCGCATTCAGAAAATTATGTTAGTTGTGCTGTCCACTGCTCACACATCTATGTGATCAGCCATCATCTAGAAACCACGAGCGACCGTGTACACGTTAGTGCAATACTTCCGTTCAATTCACAATGGAAAAGAAAGCCCGGTAGATCGCTAAGATGTGATGGCCATTTACTATTTTGTGATGTGATGGCCATTTACTATTTTGATTGCAGCAAAGGCTACATGCGTTGAAACTCTTCGGTTGTACCCGAGACGACCTAGCCAGCCGCCGGCTTTCAAAAAGCTAGGGTTCCTCTTGCCTCCCGCCGGCGCCGCCGGCGGTCCGCCCCGTCTTCGGTGGCCTTAGTGTCATGGAGGCGGAGTGGATCTCGGCCCTTGTCGGTGGGAGGGCTTCGTTTTTATATCTTTTTCGAGTTTTGTTAGGGTTTGTGTCCTACTTATGAAGGCGAGACAGCGGTGACTCCCTGAAGATGGAATAAAAGTCTCCCCGCCTAGCCCCTGTTCCGGTGATCCGTCTAGCATCGTCGGTGGGCGTGTGAAGGTGTGTCTCCGACGGATCTGTCTTTGGTGGATTTGCTCAGGTTTGTTCGTCGTTCATCTATGTTTCTGTGTCTTCAGGTTGGATCCTTCTGATCTACACCCTCCATCGGCGGCGGTTGCTGTTCTGGTGCATTGGTTCTATGGGGCCTTAGCATGACAACTTCTCGACTGTCTACTACAACAAGGTTTGTCCGGCACCGGCGAGGGAGGGGCGATGACAGCGGCGCGCCTTCGGCTCGCTTCAATACTTGTAGTCGTCGGTAGGTGGTTTACGGATCTGGATGTAATTTTTATTATTTCTGGTGTTCGTTGTACTGGCATGATTGAAGATGAATATATTGAAAGTTTTACCCGCAAAAAAAAGGCTACATGCGGTGGCTCACCATTCTGTCAAGATATGGGAATATGAGACAAGCCTTACATTAGTGTATATTATTTTGTCCAGAAGATATTTTTAACCGCGCCTTCTAAACCCAGACGAAGGGGATAGAACAGAGTCGTTTTGGAGATCAGACTCCGTGGATCCTTTTTTTTAACAAAAAGATCAAAAATAATGTTTGAAGTTTCAAAAAAATGTTAGAAAACAAATTGTGGATTCTAATGGTGAACAGTATATGTGCTAAAAAATACCTTTTTGTTCTTTTTTGCAGCTCAGATGTAAAAATATATCATTATGAAAGTGTATACACATTCGAAGGTACATGTGGGTTTTATTTTTGAATTTGCTGAAACTTGAAACATGATTTTTGAGTTTTTCATAAAAGGGCTCCATGGAGCCCAAACTCTAGAACAAACATGGTTACAGAGTTTAACACCACGATATATTTAGATAGGCTAAGAATTATGTTGTACCGATATTTTTGCCTCTGATTGCGACATTATTGTCAGGTTTAGCGCACTGCTTGCATTTGCTTTTGATCATGCCAAGCTTCTACTTGGGGCAAATTTACCAAAATGATTACAAAGCAAATGTTTCATTGGAGCAGGATTCGGACCCTGAGTGGGATTCCACAGTAGTAGTATCAGGGGAAAAATACTGATCTATTAGGGTTGGTTCAATTTTGTCTTATCTACTTAAGTGTAACACGGATTGACCCTATGCCTTTATGCAAGCTTAAGGACCTACTTGTGCAATTGTCAAGATCAAAGATCTAAATGTCATGATGCGAACATTTGTACCCTATGGCTCACTTAGCACGTCGGCTCAAAATGTTATGTTTCTCCTATTTCTCGAAGGGCCCTTGGCCGATCTTTATTAGAAGGAAAGAAAAAATACAACGCGGTTAGCAGTCTAGGCGAACTAGAACTGAAAACCAGAGTCCCATGAACCCCACAATATGACGATTACAACAAGGTACAAATGCCAAAGACTCGCTATGGACCAAGGTCCGCTATGCAGCCTGCTGAGCGCCATACTGCTATGTCTTCCCGTATCAAGTCCAGTACTCTCTCAGCACTGCTCGCCAATTGATCGAACACTCTGGCGATGAGATTTGCTAAGAGACTTCCATTGTCAGCATCCCATTGTCGAGGGAGCAATGCCTGGCACCTTTGCGTTGGTGCCAAGAGATATTGGTCAAGATATGTGGAGATGCACAACATGTTCTTACAACAACTCTCTATTGCACAGATGTCATCGAGATGTGGTACACTCCGCACCAGGTCAACCTTGCCTTTTCCCCATACACAACATCTCCAACAAGGTGGAAACTGAGAGCTCATAGTCGAAGAGATCCACCATAGGAGGAAAGATCATGTGAAAATATGAAAACTTGAAAACTATCGCTTGGAAGTCATGTATGGAAAATAGGAATTCTAGACAAAATTAATCTAGAACGATGCAAAAATAAATAAAAACAGGAGGTGGCACATTATATCTGATTTTCTTCTATAATTTCTTTAGTCCGTAGGAAGCCCAGATAAATCGGGAGTGACCAGTCCTTTGTTCCAAAGGGTACAAAAAAGAAGAAGAAAATTATATAAATTATATCCTGCAAAACTCTTACATTTTTCCTGTCTTTCAAACAGGTCTACAATTAAAGAAAGACTTGCTATTCCTCGGCAACTTAAGAAACTATTATTTCTCATTCAACAAATGTGCAGCTGACAAACTATATATCAATAAACCAAAATTTACACATATAATTTTAAGATATGCAATTGCTCGACAGACCTTTATATCAAGAATCAATTTTCAAGATCGCCGGTTTATAGAAACAATGAATTTCCTCTTACGACATTGATCCAACTATACAATTGTTAGTGGCATATACAAAGAGTACAATAGATATGCACATCTTATAGTTGATTGCCTAACACGCGGGCTATGCTACCGGTGCATTATTTCTCCCCTTCATTTCTCTCTCCTTCCGTCTCTTCAAGAGCCACTAGAGGTTCCCCCACTTCTCTTCTTTCTCTCCTCGGGTGGCCTCATTGGTCGAAGTAGGGATGGGTTAGAAGGTCGGCTCATCTATGTATATAGTAGGTCTAGAGCTAGGTCTAGGTTTGGGTTTGCCTCTAGGGCGCCCGACATCTGGCGTTATGCCATTTTGTTGGAGGTTCACTCTAATGCTTGTGAGCAGCACCCGGGGGATGTCTGTTCTCCTTTGGGAGGTCTTCCATGGTTGAGAACAACTGTTAGGGATGCATTTTGTGGGAGCTCACCCAATAAGCCCATCGGCAGTGGCGGAGCCATGAAAATTGTATTATAGGTGGTCACTAAAGAGGACAACACTTTTGTACAAAAAATTCCGAAAAAAATAACGTAACAGACGTAATAGAAAAATATCATTGATTATACCACCATTCACCATCAACAGCAAAAAGATATACAATATTTGAATTGCGCATCACACAAAAGGAAAATATAGACAATAGAAGATAGAGAAACTCATTGTGAAGATACTTGTCCATGCGAAAATGATATGGCGCCTGCTTCATATATGACATTCGAGCTTTTTCTTGATCATTAGGAGGATAATCCCAAATTTTGCACCGCACACCTGATTCCCTTTCTACCACCAAAACAGGAGAATCATCATTACCTTTTTGAACATGAGATTGTGTTGTTGAAATTAAAATTCTTCTACTTGTTCTTGGTCATCCACTAAGGGAGGGTCATCAACCAAATTAATTTGTCATGGACCATCTTTGTTCTGAAAAGTCAAGACTCACACAGATCCAATGATAACAATTTGGTATCATGTAATCCTTTTATATTTAAGGAAAACAAGACCAAAACCAAATTTCCAAATGCAGGCACACCTTACTCTAAACAAACAATATTTGATAAGGTATGCTTACCATACGCAACTCAGTCCGATAAGTATAACAAAAGACATCACAATATGTACACAAATGGTTCTATTTTTTCGAAGTACACAAACTACTTGTAGAATCATATAAAAATTTATTGCATATAGTACATCAGTAGTATGAATGTAAATACAGAGAGATCATGCCAGACCGATACATCACTTTAGATACAAAGTCTACAAAATGGTAGATTTATTTACATGAAAAAGCATCGCTTTATCTACACAAAATAGTACAACAATAAACCCATGAAAAATATGTTTTTGTATGTAGCACCACATGAATATAACGTTGAAGCTGCACCAAGTGGTTGCGGTCCCTGTAGTGCGTTATTTTGTCGCCCTGACGTGTTTGAATCTGGCAATGGTTGTACCTGCGGATACGAGCCTTGGACGTCTGGTTGTGGCAGAGGCTGTGCGTTTGGGCCCGGTAGTGGTTGTGGCAGAGGTTGTGGTAATGGCGGTGGCTGTGGGTTTGCGTCAGGCAACGGTTGTGGCAGAGGTTGTGGCTGCGGGTTTGGGCCCGGCAGTGGTTGCGGTAAAGGCTGCGGTAATGGCTGCGGATTTGGGTCTGGCATAGGCAAAGGTTGTGGGTTTGGGTCAGGCTGCGGGTTAGGGTTTGGCAGCGGCACTGGCGGTGGTGCTGGCACCTGCTGTAATTTCCGCTGCCGCGCCTGCACGTATCCTGCACCCTCCGCTGCCACAGCAACAAAAACGAGGAGGAAGACGATGCATATGAGGCTACAGGAAGAGTGGCAACGCATCGCCATGTCTCGCGACTATCGTGATGGTATGCAGTGGGAGATGGATGGCCAGCTGATTACTTCGACGGACACTTCGCAGCTTGGTGTTTATAGCCACGGCTAGCCAATCAACGGTAGGCGTGTGTCCATTGGCTATTAATCAGGTGTACCTAATGCTACTCCGTTAGCGTAAAGTGCAACCTATGAGTAATGCCTATGTGTATGCAATATCTCTGATTGGTACCTTGACTGTGGCTGCAACTTTTAAACCTGTACTCCATATATCTACCTGTGCTATGCGTATAAAGAAAGGTTAAGTTACAGGGATGGATTGGACGTGCTCAGCCCATATATCCCACTTTATACTTTTTCGCAACAATAGTTATCCTACCTAACTACTCTACAACTTTACTCAGCAGAGGCATGAATATGCAGATGTAGACATGTCGTCCTAAAGATCAACAAGGTCTTCAGGATATTAATTTCAAACTGTCATCTATAAGTGGTTGTCCAAAAGTAATATTCAAAATGACATCATAGCATATCATACGTTTTGAACCTTGAGCACCAAGAGATGACTTGATTGGATGAAGAGTCGCTTTTCGATTTTCTCTCATATTGCTTGCCGGCCTATATAAAGCAACTGTTGTACGGAGCTTTAATCCATTAAATACACAATAGTCAAAAAGATAACCGAGGATCCATCTGTTTGTGTTTGATGTCATGTTGAAAATTAACTGCGCGTTCGAGTACTGTTCTCTCCAGGTGGCTCATTGAAAATTTGGGTTTACTTAACGTTCCTCTCGATCGAACCATGTGTTTGTGTGTGAGTAGATGAAGTTGCAGTGTCTGT
>NC_041387.1:8718845-8720495 GCF_002162155.2 Triticum dicoccoides
TCATGTCTATCTCTCACAATAGTTATCTTCTACTCCCTCCGTTCCTAAAAATTTGTCTATCTCTCACCAACTTCCAGGGGGTGTTCGACCAGATCCTCCGCACGGCGGTGGAGGCGAGTACGCGAGTCTGGCGCCGGAGAAGATGATCAGGACCGTGTTCGTGACTTCGTGTACAGCGACATGGAGTTCAATATGGCGTCTGGGAGCGCCTACGCCTACTACTACTACAGCCGGCGGGAGTCTGTTCCGTGTGGGAGACTGACTACGAGGTGATCTGCAAATAGTTCAGGGACGCTGGCTACGGCGAGGTGGTGCCCCGGATCATCTTCTGGAACCTGCGTGACTCGCAGTCGACGCTGGTGACGTCGACCCAGCCGGGGGTGGCCATGGTGAGCGGCTTCTTCAAGAACTTCCTCAAGATCTTTCTGAAGAACGACGGGGTGGTGAACCCTGAGGCCATCGCCGGCGAAGAGTACTAGAAGCTCGTCGTGTACGACTAGATCCATGCATTGTCAGTTGTCATCATCAGCTTAGTTGGTCTGTCGTGCTGTTGGATTATCTTGTTTTCAGAATTGTGAACAGCAGGCTTTGCTGTGCTTGATTAGCTTATTTTCTGAAATAAAACCAAAATCATGCTTGACTATAATTATCCAATGTATTGATCGATCATCATTTGGAGTGCATGAATTTATTGGCTGTGCCTTGTGAATTCCGAAGAGCTTAGCTGCCCATGTTGTTATTGGTTAGCATAGTCTTTTGTGCATTTGTACCTTATTACACTGTTTGCTTTCCAATGTCATTAGGAATTCTCTTGATTGCAACTGTATATACTTGCATAGAGCTGCATGTATGCACTGAATTGAATTCTGAATTCGGACCTGGTAAAAGTGGTCTGAACTGTTGCCTGTTCTATCATCGTGCCACTAATGCGGAAACTTACTCATCGTTCACGTGTGCATTTGGGTTTCTCTGTTTTATCACGCAGCTTTGGCAAATTCATTCTGTAGTGTAGGAACACGTTTCTAAACACAGTGTCCTTAAATGGCCTGCACATCCTCTATGCATACATGTGGTTGGTACTGTTATTAATATGTAATTGAGCCGAAGGCTGAAGCTAGATGCAGAATCTCTCTTATGTAAAAAAAAATCCATGCTGGTTAACTTCACATTTAACAGTGGAGTTACTAAAACTAAATTTTGGCGAACAGTGGTAAAATGGATATACTATGCAGTAGGCATAACTGAAGAGCTGCATGTATGCAATGAATTCAGGGTACCGCATGCCAAAACTGCAGAAACTTTTTTTTTGAGAGTCGCGCAAATACAACTTTGGCAGAGAATGGATGACTCGTATTGTCATCAGTCAGGAAATGAACGAAATAAACTTTGGCAGTACTACAAAGTATAAATTTTAATTATAGCTTTTCTGAAACCTCAAATGCACATTCGTTGGTAATATTTTTGACTTTTACAATTGGATATTCTATCTATACTCCCCGCAAAATAAAAGGATATTTTATCTAGACACACGTGAATTTCACGTGCACGCTTACTAGCATATCAAAAGCTTTACAGATCAGGGCATAATTGATGTTGATTTCATATCTTGAAGTTTTTTATTCCTGTAACGAAAATATTGCTAATGCTCTG
>NC_041387.1:8720831-8781525 GCF_002162155.2 Triticum dicoccoides
CTTCCTTATATTTTCAATGCATATATACTTTGAATTTTTATCTTTTCCTTTTTGGGTTGCCCTTAATGATCACCGCTAAGTTTGCATTGCATTTTGTGGAAGCACATGAAAATGCAGGTTTTGCTTGATGAATTGGTTGGCTTAGCACCCATGGGCTCGAGCTGAAAGGAAGTAGCCTTGTAAGGACCCAAGCCATGCAAGATATGAATAATTGTTGCCTTGGCATTATCTCTTTCTTCATGGTGTTTAGATTGTAGTGATATGATAGATGACAGCGAAATCCAGAATTTTGAGAGCTCATATGTGTGCGTAAGACCAGTAAGGGGTAGATTGCCTTTGATGCTGATCTTGTATCCACCTATAAGCGTATGAAATTAAATAGGTATGCATTGACTCATCAGGAGAGAAATTTACGTCAATGGGTTTAATCTCAATATAGTTAAGCTTTAGGCAAGTTCGCAATTTGCGAAGTACTGGATCCTACCTTGATTTAAACTGGCATAGTATATGCAAGGAATTTAAAGTAGCTATATGTGGATTAAAATTTAAACGTGTTCATATTCAAATTTTAAACTCGAATAAGACGTGCATTGCACGTGCAAGCTTACTAGTGATATGATAGTTCAAAAAGGTGTTTTGTTTGTTTGAGAAAAATGAACTATCAAGCTAGCAAAAACTAACTAAACGGGATTGTGGATGCCATTTATTTGCCACTTACATCCCTAGGCCAGGCTGAAGTCCACCAAGTAGTCCGGCTTCGTATAAAACCAAATGGGCCTTCCTACAACGAAGAACTTACAGCGCGATCGGCTCACTACACCATAGACCATCTTCTCAAGGGAAAAAAATACCATATTCTAAATAAAAAAACTTAAAAAAGGCTAAAAAACAGACCAAAATTTACTTTTTTTGCGAGTGAAAAGGATTTTTTTTCATTATAATAGGGTTGCAATCGAGAGGCAGAAGTTCCTCAATACATGATGGTCCTCTATATAGCCACACAGCAGTGGTACTCTCCGTACTACTATACGACGCCAACTGATCTGTCACCCTATTTTGCTCACGTTAATTTTCAAGGGAAAAAACTCTCTACCTTCCATAAGAAACTTGATCTCCGCTACTAAATGCCCATATGCCGATTTTGACAAGTCATTCCCCATCAAAGCCGACAATGCCTCCGAGGAGTCTGATTTTACAATAATCAGGCCTTACTTAAAAGAAGGAAGAAGAAAGTGCCTTCTAAAGGAATGAGTCTTTTTGGCTCTCAGGCTCCATGGAGGCCAGAATTTTTCAAATATTCAAAATTCATTTCTTAAAATTTCACAGAAAATCTAAAAATATGTATACAAGTGATGTATACTACACGTTTGTAAAATTTATTATGGAATATGCTTACAAATTAATGTACTTTATATTAAATATAGTACATGTGCTAAAAGTACGTGATTTTGTTTTATGTACCTCGCATAATAATGTATTTCACTATAAAACTATACAGACAAGTAGTATACATCCATAAACCTTTACAGACAAGCAGCACATATAGTTGGGCCGGCCCAGTAGCGTAACGTACCTCTCTTGCGTATTTTACCGGTTTCCTTTTTATTTATTTACCAATTTCATGTTTCCTATAAAAAACAATTCGTTTTTATTTTTCCTTTTTACTTGACAAAAACAATTACTAATATACATAAATTATGTAGTAATAATTATTTTACTTTTTCTAGCATTTATTTTTTAATGGGAAAAGTTAAACAGGAAAAAAAACGTGCAGTTTTTTTTTCAAGAAAACTTTCGATCTATTCATCAATTGTCAATATTATTTTGCGAGGGATAAGGATTTTTATTTTAGTTCGATAGGGTTACAATCAGCTATAACAAGATCTTGAACAAAATCTGGAACTCTATGCAACCAGTCCTTCAAGCTGTCCTGAATAATTCGCAAGACAATGAGCTACCCTATTTTACGACCTAGCAATCTTACTCTGTTTGAACTCCCGTTCTTCCATAAAATGTTTGATTTCCTTGACTAAGTTACCAACAGCTGAATAATTCGCAAGACAATGAGCTACCCTATTTTACGACCTAGCAATCTTACTCTGATTGAACTCCCGTTCTTCCATAAAATGTTTGATTTCCTTGACTAAGTTACCAACAGCTGATTTGGTGAGTGAATCATCTGCCATTGACGAGAGGGTGCCCAAGGAGTCTGATTGTACTATGACAGGGGAACTAGACCACTGAATGACTAGTGACATTCCTATCTTAATTGCTTGTATTTCAGCCTCCAGTGCATTGTTGCAGTAAAATAGAACCTGGCAAGATGCAAAAATTTCATCTCTCAAGATCATGCCTGCACCTGCTGACCCATCTGAAAAAAAAAACGAACCATCTACCGCATGGGCCAGCCAACCCGTCGGTGGCAAGGACCGTGGAGGCGCCGGCGCTAGACTCTTGACCGGTTGTCCCATGCCAAGGTCGACGATCAGGGTTTTGCCTTTAATGATCTGGTCCTCATAGAGGTGATGGACATCGTGTACTGAATTTAAATAGCTGCACAAAAACGAGAGTGGCGTTTTGGCTCCTAGGTGCATATGCAGCCATTGTTGAAATACACATTCCGAAAAGTTAAAAAATTCAGAACAAAAATCTCACGTGTATATCCGGACATTTTATGTGCGTTTACAAGGTTTCGGTGAAAAACGACGTTTTTTGTGGCTTGTGTAAAAAAGATAACGCACATAAAATGTCCGGATATACATGCAGGATTTTTGTTCCGAATTTTTCAACTTTTTGAAATGTGTATTTCAACAATGGGTGCATATGCACGTAGGAGCCAAAGGCAATTACCGCACAAAAACGTCTTTGTAACTTCAGGAGGAGGGATCTCCTTACCATGAACAAGACCATTCTTAAGACTCCATACTCTCCAGATTAACATGATTATCATGTGCAGCAGCCAATCGTCTCCCACACTTCTACGGTATTACAGGAAGTAGCGAGAGACGTAGTCAGGACCATATTCTCGCATTCAAGGACCGTACTGGAGCACTCCGTGGGTTCGATGTTACATGCTCGAGAGTACTAGTCTACAACTTTGAGGACCATCGTGTTACATGCCGAGAGTACGAGTCAGGAGACTGGAGGCGTAATTATCTGAGTCCACTGAGAACATGCACAGCCGGACATCCCAAATGGCCGGACAGACGGCCCGGTCACGGACTGGTCGTGAAAAACCGATTCAAACAGGCGTCTTACACCGTCCTCAAACGCCCAAGCTGTCTGATTCCTCTCGTATCCAACACAAATATGAGGCGGATATGAGGCGGTCCGGGCGCGTCCAGCCTGGCCCATCCGTGCCCCACAAATATCCTCATCCGAAAAACCTAGACACTGGTTAATCCGAACTCCATTTCACTCCCTCCCTGTCCACTCCACTTCCGATCCCCTCCGATCCGATTTGATGGCCGGTGACGGAGGGGACGGTATCTTTGGTGGAGAACCCGACGGCTCGAACATCAATGTGGGAAGTCACCCTTCGCATTGCGTTGAGGCGGTCGTTGCTCGAGCAAGGCGGCGCCGGCAGCAACAGATCTTCTTTCTTAGTGTATAAGACGTGTCCGGTCAATGTCTGCGGGGAATGTCCGCGGGTGTCCGCAGGTGTGGATTTGCGATGCTGACGAGCGTCTCGAACCCGAGCTCCCACGGCAGCTCGGGCACAGTGCATGAACAGGACCGCGCTGTCCATTTTTTACCCATTGCAGCAGAAAAGCTAATATGATAGTGGATGGCTTAGCAAAGCATAGCTATGCTTTAGTCTTAGCAAGTTTGAAACTTGGGATGTTGTGCCGGACTTTATTCTTCATTCTTATGTAAACGATCTTGCTCTTATTTGATTAGTCAATGTGTACGTGCAATGCACGTTAATTTGGAAGTATATTAAGTGCATGCGAATATTAAGTAGGATATTATTTGCGTGTTATTATGTGATTAGCACTATTTTTGACATGAAATTAACCGCACGCTAAACGTGTTGAGCGCTCGACATTGAAGCAGTCTAGTTCGTTGGATTGACATTGATTTGATGGCCGAGTGTAAGTGCATCTAGTGCCACCCCTAGTTGGTTTTGGAGTATTGACGACAGATTTGGTTGAGGGACTAATGTGTTTGTGAGAATTGCAGGATAACACAGGTAGTGTCCCTCATTGATTCGGTTTACCTACCGGAGACGACCCCTAAAAATGTATGAAGACATTGAAGATAATGGTGGTATATGAAGGTATTCACATTGAAGACTATGACAAGAGAAGACATTGAGTGAAGACTATGGAGCGCGAAGACTATGTCGTTTTGTTGTTTCCTGTTTCTTCTGTGTTGAGTCATAGGAACCACCGTACTGTTAAGTGGGGTCCAAGAGAACAAAGTCAGAATGACTGAAGTGATGCTCAACCCAAATCCTATGTCTTCGAGCGAAGACAATGAGAGCAAATCTTATCCATAGCTGGATGAGTCAGCTTTGCTTGTAGCCCAAGTAATGTTGTCGTGTGTGTTTGAAATCTGACCGTTGGAACACGTGTCAGTTCCTTAGTGACCCAGGGTCATTTCGGACATATCAGGTTGGGTTGCCTAGTGGCTATAAATAGCCCACCCCCTACACCATAAATTGGTGGCTGCTCAGAGTTAGTGCACGGCTTTTGTTGTTTGAGAGCAACCCACCTCGAAGCCTTTGAGAGAGAGAAATCCTTGCGAGGACAAAGCCCAAACACCCAGAGCCAAAGAGTGTTAGGCATCACTGAAGTCTTTCTGTCTGCGTGACCTGAAGACTTATTACACTTGAGGACTGTGAATCCTCCAGTCGGTTAGGCGTCGCGTTCTGAGCATCCAAGAGTCATTGTAGATCGCCGGTGAACGAAGTCTGTGAAGGTTTGGGAGTCTACCTTGAAGACTTACCAGAGTGATTGGGCGAGGACTGTGTGTCCTTAGCTCAAGGGGAATAAGGTGAAGACGCGGTCTTCTGAGTTGAATCTCAGCCTCCCTAACCAGACGTAAAGTTGTCACAACAACTGGAACTGGTCCAACAAATCCTATGTCTTCAACAAGTGACTGGTTCTATCCTCTCCCTTCCTTTACTTAGAGTTTGTCTTCATGAAGTCATTACCCGTTTATCATACCTGTTTGACTTCTTGCTTGACTACTATAGTTGTTTGGCTTCATACTATCTTCCATCCTGATCCTTACTACTAAGCTGCTATTAGTCTTTGTACTTTCACATTACTGCATACTTGACTATGGTTTGCTTGTTGTAGTTTATCTTCCGATGCATATCAATTAGGTCATTTCTATTGTTTGTCTTCGAAACTTCCACGTTTAGAAGACTTTCATAAAAATCGCCTATTCACCCCTCCTCTAGTCGATAACTAGCACTTTCAATTGGTATCAGAGCAAGGTACTCCCTTGTTCTGTGTGATTCGGTTTAACCACCTGGAGTTTTAACTATGTCGACTGCAGGGATAATCAAAGTCTCCGCTGCTTGCCCCATGTTCGATGGAACTGAATATCCCTACCGGAAGAATAAGATGCGCATGCATCTTGAAGCCATTGATGTCGACCTCTGGTATGTCGTCAAGAACGGCGTTCCCAAAACTGGTGAAGGTGTCACCCCTGCTGATGTCAAGAAGTTCATTCAACTGGACTCAACTGCCAAGAACATTATCTGTGGTCATCTGACCAAAGGACAGTATGGCCGTGTGAGTGCTCTGAAAACGTCGAAGCTAGTCTGGGACTGGCTATCCAAGGTCAACGAAGGCGTCTCAACCCAGAGAGATTAAAGGATCAGTGTTCTTCGCAACCTCTTCAATCGCTTCAACACAAACGACAATGAAAATGTCCAGCTCACGTTTGATCGTCTCACCGACATCACAAATGAGCTTCGTGCTCTCGGCGCCACTGAGATTACCAAGCATGAAATCGTCAAGACACTACTGAGATCACTTGACAGCTCCTTTGACACCCTTGCCCTCATGATACAAGAACGCCCTGACTTCAAGACACTCGATCCGTCTGATATACTTGAGAGGCTCAACACACATGAGTTCCAGCTTTCTGAGAAAAGAGATATATATGATCCCAACTATGGACGAACTCGCGCTTTGAAGGCAAAAGTTGTTTCCTCATCTGAAGAAGAATCTGACTGCAGTTCTGATGATCCTGAAGACATTGGAAAGGAACTTGCGTTGCTTGTGAAGAAGTTTCAGAAGTTCACTAAGAAGAAAGGCTTCAGAAAGTCTTCACGATCTAGCTCAAGAAATGATGAAGCTTCCACTCATGACCACAAGAAGAGAACTTGTCACAAGTGCAAGAAACCTGGACACTATATATCTGAGTGTCCACAGTGGGATAATGAGAAGAAGAAGAAGAAGAAGAACAAGGAATATGATCCTGATGACAAGAAGAAGAAGAAATCTTCAAAGTCTTCTTCCAAGTCCTCATCAAAGTCTTCATCTCATAAGAAGAGCTCATCTGGCAAGGCTCGTGCTTTTGTTGGTAAGGAAATGGATTCAGAGAAGGAGTCTGCTTCTGAGGAGGCGGAAGTGGAGTCTGGAGAGGAGTCCGACCCTGGCGTTGCAAGTCTGGCTCTAGCCACAGCCTATGTTGCCAAGTCCATCTTCAACACTGAAGACAATGACTTCCACACCAACGCTGAAGCTGATGACATGGACGACCCTGCTCACACCTACTGCTTCATGGCACGTGGTGCCAAGGTAAAATCACGTGATGATTACTTTCAAACATCAAGTGAAGATGACTCTGATTGCGAATGCAAGCCCAGCTACAAAACACTTGCTAAAATTGCAACTGAACAACAAAAAGCTATGGAACATACTCAAAAACTGTTAGACAAAAGCGATGACCTGTTGGACGCGGAAATGACATGTTCACAGTCCTTAGTTGAAGACATAAAAAATCTTCATGCTAAGTACCAAGAACTTGAAAGTCGTCATGATTCGCTCTCAACCACTCATGAAAATCTCTCCTATGATTATCTTCAAAGGAAGCAAGAGCTTGAGAAATTGAGAGCGGCTCATGAAGATCTTCAAAAAGAGAATGAGTCACTTCACGCTCAACAGATCAGTTCCGCTCAGGATGGATTTGAACCACCATGTCTAAAATGCCTTGAGCGTGATATCGCTACCTCTGTTGCTGAATGTTCAAATGCTGTTACTGTTGCATTGTCTTCAACTACTGATGTGGTAACTAACCCCTCTGCGGAGGACACCACTGCTATTGCTGATGAAAATGCTAGGTTGAAGACATTGCTTGAAACAGGGATGTATAAAAGTATGAAAAGGACACCAGACACTTTGCGATGTCCTCAAAAAGCAGATTCTGAACCGAAACCCTAGGAAAGAGGGTGTTGGGTTCGAGAGGAAAATGAATGTTGATGGTTCCTACTGGAAGCCTGAGCAGTATCCCAAAACCACATGGGTTGCTGCAAAGGGACCTTCAGTGGATCCATCCACCTTATCTGGCTTTACTTGTGCTAATCCTATTGTCATTAATGAATCCTTTGATGCAAACTATAAACTGTTCAAAAATCAGAATGGTGAAGTGTTTGCCAGGTATATTGGTACTAACTGCAGGAATGCACCACCTATGAAGAAGATCTGGGTTCCCAAAAGTTGTCTTGAGAATCTTCCAGTGAATGTGATCATGACACCTCCTGGGATGAAGACAAACCCCAGACCTAAGGCGTCATATGGTCCAAAGGCTTCAAACAGACAGAGGACTCACCTGAGTCACCCTAACGCCAATGTTTTGCAGGGAAATCATACTCAAATTTATGAATATGAGTGTGTGTCTTCAAACCGCTATGTTCATAAAACTAAGAACTTTTCTGCTTATTCATATGAGTATCGTTCATCTCCTGCAAGGCTATTTGCTAGGGCTTCAAAGCCGAAGTTCTCAGATGCTGCACTTAGACTCATTGCTTCTAAGCCACCCCTGAAAATGTGGGTGGTTAAGAAGAATTAACTTTCTTTTGCAGGAAAGGGTCTCCAGCCGAAAAATCAAAGGCGTCTGATGATATTGCTGGGGACCTAAAACAACTTGTAGGGCGCAAGATTAAATGCCCAAATGGTCTCATTATGTATTTTGTTCCTGAATTGTTTGACATTCATCCTATCAGTCCTAATCTTGATTTGAGCTTCAATAATCCACTTGCCCGTCAAATGTTTATGCTTCACAATGCTCTTGGTGAAGCCTATCCCCCTAACTGTACTGTAGGGTATGACACCTCATGCTTCAGAATGGATTATGGACAGCGGATGCACCAATCACATGACTGGTGATCGAAGTCTTCTCATGGACTCAACCTTACGTCCATCAGACAAGAGTCACATCACATTTGCTGACACTGGTAAAAGAAAGGTATTGGGTCTAGGTAGAGTTGCAATCTCAAAGGATCAACACATGGATAAAGTGATGCTTATTGAATCCCTTGGTTTCAACTTAATGTCTGTCTCAATGCTTTGTGACTTGAACATGATTGTGCTATTCGGAAAATATCGTTGCCTTGTACTAATGGAATCTGACAAGTCTCTAGTCTTTGAAGGGTATCGGAAAGATGATCTATACATGGTAGATTTCTCAGCAGGTCCGCAGCTTGCCGTATGTCTTCTGGCAAAAGCTTCAGAATGCTGGCTCTGGCATCGAAGGCTGGGGCATGCTGGCATGAGGAACTTACACACACTCGCCAAGAAGAAGCATGTCATTGGCATCGAAGGTGTCAAGTTCAAGAAGGATCATCTGTGTGGTGCCTGCAAAGCTGGAAAGATGACTAGGGCAAAGCACCCGTCGAAGACAATCATGACGACATCTCAACCCTTCGAGCTGTTACACATGGACTTATTTGGCCCTACTCACAACTCTACCCTCACAACGACTGCTTGTCTCTATGGCTTCGCCATTGTTGATGACTACTCAAGATATACGTGGGTGCACATAATTCTCTATAAGACTGAAGTACAAGATGTCTTCAGACGTTTCGCCAATCGAGCCATGACCAATTATGGCATCAAGATCAAGCATATAAGAAGTGACAACGGCACTGAGTTCAAGAACACCGGACTTGATCTTTATCTGGATACAATGGGAATCACTCATGAGTTTTCTGCTCCATACACACCTCAACAAAATGGCATCGTAGAACGCAAGAACAGAACCCTCATTGAGATGGCTCGTACAATGCTCGACGAGTACAAGACACCAAGAAAGTTCTGGCCTGAAGCTATTGATACAGCATGTCACGTCATCAACCGTGTTTACATCCATAAGCTTCTGAATAAAACATCCTATGAGCTCCTTACTGGCAAGAAGCCAAATGTCAGCTACTTCAGAGTATTTGGAGCTAGGTGCTGGATCAAGGATCCCCATCACAAGTCAAAATTTGCACCTAAACCTCATGAAGGCTTCATGCTCGGTTACGGAAAGGACTCACACTCTTACAGAGTCTTCAATCTCTATCTCTACAAAATCGTCGAAACTGTGGACGTGCGATTTGATGAGACCAATGGTTCACAAAGAGAGATCCTGCCAAGTACACTAGATGAAGCTCCGCCCAGCGAATCTATCAAGCTGATGGGAACTAGAGAAATCATGCCTTCTGAAGCACAGCCTGAAGAGGAACTTATCATTTCTGCACCTAACCATCATGAAGACAATGCTCAGTCTGAAGATAATCCTCCCCATGATGACAATGAGCAGCAAGAGCAAAGTCTTCGTCCAATTCATCCTCGAGTCGCAAATGAAGTACAAATTGAGAAGATAATCGATAGCGTCAATGCACCTGGTCCACTTACTCGCTCAAGAGCAACACAGATAGCAAATTTCTGTGGACACTTCTCTTTTGTGTCAATATCAGAACCCAAGAAAGTAGCTGAAGCCTTTATGGAACCTGAATGGATACAAGCTATGCAAGAAGAACTTCAACAGTTCAAGCTGAACAATGTTTGGGAACTTGTCAAGCGTCCTGACCCTCGCAAGCATAACATTATTGGTACAAAATGGATATATCGAAACAAGCAAGATGAGCATGGTCAAGTCGTCAGAAACAAAGCACGACTTGTGGCTCAAGGGTATACTCAAGTTGAAGGAATTGACTTCGATGAAACATTTGCTCCTGTGGCTAGGCTTGAAGCTACTCGCATACTGCTAGCCTACGCTAACCACCACAACATCTTGCTATATCAAATGGATGTGAAGAGTGCATTTCTTAACGGCAAGATTGAAGAAGAAGTATACGTCGCTCAACCACCTGGCTTTGAAGACCCAAAACATCCTGATATGGTGTACAAGCTAAACAAAGCACTATATGGCCTCAAACAAGCTCCTCGCACCTGGTATGATACGATCAAAGACTTCCTGAAGAGCAAAGGCTTCAAACCTGGATCCCTCGATCCAACGCTCTTCACGAAGACATATGATGGTGAACTGTTTGTGTGCCAAATATATGTGGATGACATTATCTTCGGCTGCACCAACCAGAAGTACAGTGATGAGTTTGGATACATGATGCAAGAGCAGTATCAGATGTCCATGATGGGTGAGCTGAAGTTCTTCCTTGGTCTTCAAATTCGTCAGCAAAGGAATGGCATCTTCATATCGCAAGAAAAATACCTCAAAGATTGTCTGAAGAAGTTTGGAATGCAAGATTGCAAAGGTTACATGACGCCAATGCCAGCCAAACACCATCTGGGTCCCGACGACAATGGTAAAGAATTTGATCAAAAGGTATACCGCTCCATGATTGGTTCCTTACTTTACCTATGTGCATCTAGGCCAGATATTATGCTTAGTGTTTGCATGTGTGCTCGATTCCAAGCGGCACCAAAGGAATCGCATCACTTAGCAGTGAAGCGAATTCTTCGATATTTGGCTCACACCCCAACACTCGGATTATGGTATCCAAAGGGCTCCGAATTTGATTTGGTTGGATTCTCGGATGCTGATTATGTTGGTGACAAGGTGGATCGCAAGTCTACATCAGGCACATGTCACTTTCTGGCACGATCACTTGTCTGTTGGTCTTCAAAGAAGCAGAACTGCGTATTACTCTCAACTGCTGAATCTGAATACATTGCTGCTGGATCTTGCTGCGCTCAGCTTCTATGGATGAAGCAAACTCTCAAGGACTATGGCATCAATCTGAAACAAGTACCTCTCTTCTGCGACAACGAAAGCGCCATCAAGATTGCCAACAATCCAGTCCAACACTCGAAGACAAAGCACATAGAAATTCGTCATCACTTTCTCAGAGATCATGTCATGAAAAAAGATATTGACATCATTCACGTCAACACTGAAGGGCAACTGGCAGATATCTTCACAAAGCTCTTGGATGAGAAAGGTTTTGCAAGTTACGGTGTGAGCTAAATATCTTGGAATCCTCAAATGTCCTGTGATCAGGCACACATCCTAACACTTATGCATGATGATGACTTAGATGTGCAACACACGAAGTAAGGTATATCTTCAATCAATGAGGACTTACATTCTGAGTGTGAATACATTAACATGGAATTTGACTTCGGAGTGCCACGATAATTGTGCGCCGTGTCTGGGTCTAATACTTCCTATACGGTGGGAAACGCCACCACCAAATTTCTCTATTTGAAGTGTTTCACTCATTGCGTTATTTTAGCTATGTCTTCACATTTGGTTTGTCTTCAAAGATTTGATTGCTTTCTGATATATATATATGCTAGTGTTCTGTCCTCTACAGCATTCACTTGTAGCTATGTCTTCCTAGTTGAATCTTTTGAACTAAGTGAATGTGATCGGACCCTAATCTCTCTATGCTTTCTATCTCAAACTCTATCTGTCCAAATCGTATGCATTCTATTGAAACTGTCGAATGTCTTCTCTGCGTCCTTGTCAGCAGAAGACACAGAGACAAACCTTGAGTCAGTTTTAAATGATTCATTATTATTGTTTGAAATCCAGAGAAGCCGGAACGACCATCCGACAAACCTGGAGGGCGTGGGAACGTGGGACAGCTCCGAGTATGTTGCATGCTTGCCACGTACCCCTCAGATGTGAACCGCCAGGGGCACCTGAGTAATTATGCTGAGCCACACACCTCCTTATAAATACGTGTCCCCTGTGGTAAAGAAAACCTTCTTCCACCTCTCCACCTCGTCAAAACTCTAGCGCCACCGCTAGCTCGTGACGACGCTGGCGACGAAGCGCTTAGCTGCCGCAACTTCTCCGACGCCGTCCTCACGCCGGCCGCGAACCTCGTCCTCTCCGCCGCCGGCGTAGCTGTCCTCCGTCGCCAAGTTAGGGCACGGTGGATTGAACTGCTCGGTCTCCTACTCATCCCATCTAGCAGTTCTTCCTGTGGTAAATATAACTCTATTTTTACCATCTTTTTGATCCTCAAAGATTCATCCTGTTTACCAAAGTTGGTTTCTGCCTATACACTATTAGATCTATTCTGTCTGCATCTCATACTGCCTAGTATATTCACTTAAGCTTCATATCTAGTTAGATTCCTCACTTGTACCTATTCACGGATTCGTACAAATCTGGAACCAACGTATAAGTGAATGTCTTCGCATCATGAGGTCAATGTCTTCAAACTGATTTATCTTCAAAATCTTCTGAGAATGCATATGACCTCTTCCCCTTCCCTCGCATCTCTAATGCTGTCACAGGTACATGTCGGTGGGAGAATCCCTTGGTTCTCATAGTCTGCATTCGTTTGCAGAATTCTTACAGCATCACATTACCTCTCCCGACGCCAGTTCCTGTTTGTCCAGCAAGTGAAAACTTTTGAAGCCTTTGAATGTATTGAAGCCATTCAGTTTGAAGTTCATGGCTGCAGAGAAATCAGTAAGGAAGGGTGGCAGACAGCGTCGTGAGGGAACATCAAAAGATTTACCTGATGACCTCGCAGAGCTTTACAAGACAGATCCTGAAGAGACTTACAATCAGCGCAAGACACGAATCCAATGGATTCGACGATATTGGGCTGAACAATGGTTCAAATACAAGTTCGTCACCCAGGAATATGTTGAGAAGAATGCTATCAAAAGTCCTTGGGGTGATATTCTCTTTCGAGGCCTTCCACCCAAGAACAGAGCTGAAGCTATTGCACAAGGTTTCTATCCTTGTATGGTCCGTGGACCTCAGCCTGAAAATGCCGACCCAACGTCATTGCTCTGGTGTCGTGACGATAATCTCTTCAAGCGAAACTTTCAGCACGCAAAGGCATCGGCCAAGGAAAACAAGAAGTCATTGGGATTAGACTTCAACCCTGGTCCCTCTGCTCCCCGTGCTGACGGTTCCCGTGATGCAGAGCCCAATGTCATCGGTCCCTTCTACAACCTTGATGGCCTCATCACTCACATCGCGGTTCAAGGTGCCCAAGTGGATCATTCTGACGATGACACTGACACTGATGAAGCCCCAGCTCCTACTCCAAAGCCGCAAAAGCTAAAGAAGGCTAAGTCTTCAAGATCAGCTGCCCCTCCAAAAGCTTCACGTGCGAAGCCACTGGCCACTGCACCTCCTGAAGACAGTGTGCAGTCTGAAGATCAATCACGCATCTCCAAGAAGACGGAGAAGAAAAAGAAAATCTTCAGACATTCTGATCAGACGTTAACTCCTGCTGCCATTCTGCGAGAAGAGCACATTGATCTATCCAGCGATGAAGATCTTGCAGATGATGCTCTCGAGCAACTGATCAAGAGCAAGGAAGAACCAGAGATCTTCAATGATTTGCCTCTCTTTGATGTGGCAATCATCCATCACTTCATTGATGAGTGGTTTGACAACCCCAATCTCACCTTTGAAGATCTGCAACTTCCCATTGGCCTTAGCGTCTCCTTCAATGGCGCCATTGCTTCTGAGCTAGCTCTTGCTCAGCGTCTCGTTGAACTGAAGCACAAGATCGACTATGAGAAGGCTCAGTTCAAGAAGCATGTGGCAAAGCTCAGCGTGCAAGATGTCAAGAACTTCAAGACCATGCTGCACGAGCTCAAAGAAGCCTTTCACAAGAAGCGTGATGAAGCTAAAGGCTCTTGTGAGCGCATGAAGAGCTTGGCTGACAAGTGTATACTAGCCTACAATGAGGCTGAGAAGCGCAAGGCTCTTGGCCGTCCTGGCATTGACCCCAGAATGGCTGCAAAGAAGAAGAAGCCACCAACTGATCAAGCTGCTCCGTCAAGGCAAGAACAACCTCGCATAGTCTTCCCATGCAGCATGACTGGCTCGAAGCCAAAGGTCAGATCAACCGCTTATGAACAGAAGAAGACGAGGGCTGCCGAGGCTGAAGCCAGAAAAAGGAAAAATCCTGAAGCCTCTGATACTGCTCCCTCCAAGAAGAAACGCAAAACCAAGAAGAATCGGGCTGCTTCCACAGAGCCCTTAGTTGTTGAACCTATCTCAGTGGTTCGACCTGCATCTGAACACCAAGAACAACGAATGATCATTCATGAGCCTGCTTCCACAGAGGCTCCTGAAGCTGAAGACATTCCAGCAGTTGATCCCATCACTACTGAAGACATTGGTCACCATGACAATGTTGAATATGATGACGTTCTTCCTCAGATCGAACACAACCTGGTATCATCGCATGTTCCCACGAACAGCGAACTTATCAGCATTGGTCGTCCTCTGACGCCAATTACTCAGGATGCATCATGGGCTGATCACCCACAATAACAAGACTCCCCGCGTACTCCCCAACAACAACAAGTCACACCACCTGTCCAAGAATAAGAGGAAGACCTTGAGCTCCAGCCAACTCCATCTTCAAAGGCGTCGCCAGCATTCCGCAGGCTTCGCAAAGGACCAAGGCCACAAGTCCCTCTTCCGAGCGTTCCAGAAGGAGAAGTGCACCTCCAATCTGTTGCACGTCAAGTGTTTCCAGAAGCCACTCCAACTGTGAATGTCCCCGAGTCTGAAGCCAAAGCTGCTGAAGACAATCCGGCTGCATTAGCCGATGACAACCTAGTACAAGAACGTGTTCCTACACCACCCATTGCAGAAGAAGCTGTTCCTGAAGTGAACGTGACAGTGCCCGACCCTCCAGCTCATCAAGTGGAGGTTGAAAATCTTGAGGCTGCCACCACCAACACAAATGAAGCCAATGACGTAGTTATGGCTGAAGCCAATGTGGAGCCTGCACCAACCAATGTGCCCGAAGCCAATGATACAACTGCTCCTGAAGCCCCTGTTGTGCAACCTGAAGCCATTGTTCTTGCCACTGCTCCTGTTCGGCCACCAAGGCCCTACACAATTGAGCAAGCCTACAACTATGGTCAGTTAGTCACTGTCAGATGGCCCGTTCTGGTCCCTCAGCCTCATGCCTCTGGTCCTCACTTTGAATATCATGTTGGGCATAGGCCTCTGGTCCAGAAACCAAAGCCAAGACTGCCAAGGTTCCCAGGTACTGCCACCTCTCCAGGGTCCTTCAATGCAAATGGCTTCAAGGCCCACAACACTTTCTTTGACAGAGCAAAGAACCCCTACTCAAGGCCAATAATCTCATCAGATCGTTTCTGGAGCTATCAACAACGAAGCTATTACTCCTGCGTTCTGTATGATCAAGGGCGCATTTTCCCTCATATGCGCCTCGACACTGAAGCCATTGCAGGGCTGCCATGCTTAGAAGAAGCACTTGACTACTTTCGTGATGCAGGTCTGCTCAGCTTTGTGAGAGATAAAGAACATTGGAATGAGGAACTTTTGCTTCAATTCTATGCTACCCTCCACATTCGCGGCTACTACAGAGATACGAAGACATGGGTTCTCGAGTGGATGACCGGAAATGTTCATCATGAAGCCAAAGCTCTTGACGTCATTGAGCTTACAGGCCTACCCACTCCCGGAGAGCTATTCGAACCTAATTGTCAACTCCACCGCAATGCACTGGAGAGCATCTTCCATAAGCCAGAGCCCAACATGAGTGAGATGTTGAGCATGATGAAGCCTTTGCCACCTGACGCTGAATACCCAACGGAGTTCTTTGTTGATGACCTTGAGTATCTGCCTCGCACAATATATCAGATCATCAGGCGAACTCTATGGCCTATCAAAGGGCATTCGTCATCTGCAAAACTGGAAGGAGCCATGAAGACATTGGTCTTTTACATCCTCAATGGCATCAGCTTCAATACACAAGAATTCTTCATCCAGCAATTGGCTGCATCTGGTTCTGACCTTTTTGGCCTGAAATTCTATGCTCCATGGGTCATGTGCCTCATCAAGCTACACTCTGCTGTCAACTATCAGCCCTCTGCTCGCAATCATCTGATCTTTCTACCCGAGGTTGATATGTCAGTTGAAGCCATATATCCTGAGCCTGCCAAAACACCACTTTGTCTTCAGAATGCAGATCACCATAGCTTCTCTCAACCCACGGAAGGCATCCAAGCAGTATCTCGTGTCTATCCAATGGCTGGCAACACTCGTATGTCTCACCGTGCGCAAACTGAAACTACTGAGAGCACAATAGCCCAAAGGCCTCGGAAGCGCTCTCGTGTCCTCAATGACCGAGAACTTCTGGTGGCACTGCATCAGAAACAATATAAGCATCACTATTGGCTCAAGCGACAGATGCAAAGCCTCTTGGTGGACGTCAATCGCATTCAAAATCTTGCCACCAAGAATGCTTTTTTCACTCACGAGACCTGTCGTCGATCATGGAAGAGTTTGACACTGCTCAGTGCTGAAGCACATCTTCAAGACGATGGCTTCACGGAAATATTCAAGTTTGACTCCACTCCTCCACGGAATGCTGTCCTACGTCGAACTCCATCCCTTGAAGACTCTGACTATTCTTCCTCCACGGCAACTGTGAATGCCAGAGTGATCGATGATGAAGCCGATGCTACTTCACCGCCCCCTACTTCTGCACGCATCGACACTGCACCAAGTTCGTCTGCACCGCCAAACAACAATGACAACCCTGCTGCTTCACCTTCTCCTGATGAAAGTGAGTAGATGCTCTATGTCTTCAAACCTTTTTGGGTCTTACTGACAAAAGGGGGAGAAGCCTATGAGTTTGATAGTCTTCAAGCGGGTTCATATGGGCGGTTGCTTTATATTTTGCCTAGTGTTCACAACTCTCGCTTTTGATACATTTGGTTCTTTGAGTTGTAACACTTAAACTCGATGGTCGTCTGCTACTTATTTGCCTTTCTGTGATGCGATGATAAATTCCGCATGTGCGATGATAACTTCCGCACTTAGATCATTCTGCAGGCGTCCATTTTTCATTACGCATGTCATTCTCTTAGTTATATCATTTCATGCATGATGAATTATCTTCATAAGTTGAAGAGGATCTCCACAAGTACAACCTGCCATGTGCATTTGCATTCCAAAAGCAAATTACTTATATGCACATCTTCAGGGGGAGCCCTTGCCACTTATGAAGACAATACCCTATCATTTACAATTTCACCTATTTTATCCCCATTGAAAACTTCAACCAGTTTGTCATCAATCACCAAAAAGGGGGAGATTGTAAGTGCATCTAGTGCCACCCCTAGTTGGTTTTGGAGTATTGACGACAAATTTGGTTGAGGGACTAATGTGTTTGTGAGAATTGCAGGATAACACAGGTAGTGTCCCTCATTGATTCGGTTTACCTACCGGAGACGACCCCTAAAAATGTATGAAGACATTGAAGATAATGGTGGTATATGAAGGTATTCACATTGAAGACTATGACAAGAGAAGACATTGAGTGAAGACTATGGAGCGCGAAGACTGTGTCGTTTCGTTGTTTCCTGTTTCTTCTGTGTTGAGTCATAGGAACCACCGTACTGTTAAGTGGGGTCCAAAAGAACAAAGTTAGAATGACTAAAGTGATGCTCAACCTAAATCCTATGTCTTCGAGCGAAGACAATGAGAGCAAATCTTATCCATAGCTGGATGAGTCAGCTTTGCTTGTAGCCCAAGTAAAGTTGTCGTGTGTGTTTGAAATCTGACCGTTGGAACACGTGTCAGTTCCTTAGTGACCCAGGGTCATTTCGGACATATCAGGCCGGGTTGCCAAGTGGCTATAAATAGCCCACCCCCTACACCATAAATTGGTGGCTCCTCAGAGTTAGTGCACGGCTTTTGTTGTTTGAGAGCAACCCACCTCGAAGCCTTTGAGAGAGAGAAATCCTTGCGAGGACAAAGCCCAAACACCCAGAGCCAAAGAGTGTTAGGTATCACTGAAGTCTTTCTGTCTGCGTGACCTGAAGACTTATTACACTTGAGGACTGTGAATCCTCCAACCGGTTAGACGTCGCGTTCTGAGCATCCAAGAGTCATTGTAGATCGCCGGTGAACGAAGTCTGTGAAGGTTTGGGAGTCTACCTTGAAGACTTACCAGAGTGATTGGGCGAGGACTGTGTGTCCTTAGCTCAAGGGGAATAAGGTGAAGACGCGGTCTTCTGAGTTGAATCTCAGCCTCCCTAACCAGACGTACAGTTGTCACAGCAACTGGAACTGGTCCAACAAATCCTATGTCTTCAACAAGTGACTGGTTCTATTCTCTCCCTTCCTTTACTTAGAGTTTGTCTTCGTGAAGTCATTACCCGTTTATCATACCTGTTTGACTTCATTGCTTGACTACTATAGTTGTTTGGCTTCATACTATCTTCCATCCTGATCCTTACTACTAAGCTGCTATTAGTCTTTGTACCTTCACATTACTGCATACTTGACTATGGTTTGCTTGTTGTAGTTTATCTTCCGATGCATATCAATTAGGTCATTTCTATTGTTTGTCTTCAAAACTTCCACGTTTAGAAGACTTTCATAAAATCGCCTATTCACCCCCCCTCTAGTCGATAACTAGCACTTTCACCGAGATTAAATGGATCGGCCCCTTTGAGTCTTTTTATATTGGTATGGATATAGATATAGATATAGATGAATAAAGTTTTAATGCTCAAAAAACAGGGAAAAGTTTTAAATCATCCGACTGATTTCTTGCGTGACGTCAGCCGCTCGCTGCGCCGTTCGATTACACTCGCGTCCGTCCCGTGATGAGAGTCAGGCTTTTGTGTTCGGCTGCGTTGTCCCGCTACTAGTACTACTGTGCATTTTACTTTTAAATTCAACACCGTAGCACACTTTTTTGCTGATTATGTTGTGACGTGGTGATATGTGCTACACAAAAGATGAGTATTGAGACAACTACTGCTACCATGTACCTTGCCACAGACCGACTGCACGCCTGCAACTATAGTCAACTCATGGAAGCAGTATTGACTTTCATGATGCATCTTGCGATGGTTTTCTCTCGACAATTTTGCTACGATAAAATGGAGATTTGTTGGATAGGAGAAAAATAAAACCACCCTACTGATCGATGCACAACACCACTGCTTCAAGCCAGAAGCGTGACCTTGCATGGTCGGTCGCCTCTGCTTCAATCGGATGTGCAACACTACCCTGTGTTTCAAGGCGTCACCGGTGCTGCGTGTCTATGTTCTGAGGCGCATCGTCATGCTGCGGGAGCACCGTTGGAGTGTCGCCGGTGCTCCGAGTCTATGTTGCGAGGCCGTTGCCATGTTGCGGGAGCACCGCCATGCCTTCGATGCATCGCCGGTGCTGCGAGTCCGTTGCGAGGCATGTCGCCATGCTGTGGGAACGCCGTCATGCCGTCGGAGCGTTACCGGTGCTACGAGTCGATGTTGCAAGGCACATCGCCATGCTGCAGGATTGTTACCGTGCAACGAGGGAGTCGTCGTGTTGCGCGAGCGCCACCGTGCCATGGGAGGGTCGTCGGTGTTGTGATTATGTATTGAGAGGCGCCTCATCGTGTTGCGGGAGCGTCGCCATGCCATCGGAGCATCGCCGGTGTTGCGAGTTGATGTTGCAAGGCATGTTGTCGTGCTGCGGGATTGTTGTCGTGCTACTGAAGAGTCGTCGTGCTGCTGGAGCGTCGTCGTGCCATGGGAGCAACGCCGGTACTGCGAGTCTGTTGCGAGGTGCGTCGCCTTGCCGCGGGAGTGCCGCCATGCCGTAAGGAGCGTCGTCAGTGCTACGAGTCGATGTTGCAAGGCACATCACCATGCTGTGGGATTGTTAATGTGCAACGAGGGAGTCTCCGTGCTTCGGGAGCACCACCATGCAATGGCAAGGTCGTCGTTCATGTAGTTCTATGTTGAGAGGCACCTCGCCGTGTTGCGGGAGCGCCGCCATGCCATCGGAGCATTGCTGGTGTTGCGAGTCGGTGTTGCAGGGCGCGTCGTCGTGTTGCGGGATTTGTTGCCATGCTACTGAACAGTCGTCACGCTGCAGGAGCGCCGTCTTGTAATGGGAGCAATGCCAATGTTGCGAGTCTGTTGCGAGGCGCGTCACCGTGCTACGGGAGCACCTCCATGCCGCCGGAGCGTCGCTAATGATGTGAGTCGATGTTACAAGACATGTCGCCGTGCTGCGAGATTGTTGCCGTGAGCCGCCGTGTTACGGGAGCACCACCGTGAGTCGCCGATGCTGCAAGTTGTTGTTTGCGAGGTCCATCGACATGTTCATTTTTCTGCCTACGTACATGTGCTGAAAACGACTCGTGTGTGAAAGGACTTTTGTGTGGACCAAGACTTCCCACATGATAAGCTTCAAACCCATCTTATACATGGGACTCAGTATGGAACTTAGTCCGCCCAGCAAAGATAAAAATATTTATGTGGCGCGTGCTCCAGAGTGCTATTCCATGTCGATCTATCCTGGCTAATAAGCACTTGAAAATAAATCCGAGTTGCCCAGCCTGTAACCAGGGGCCTGATTACATAAGACATATGTTGTTCGAATGCAAATTGGCAATGGACGTGTGGAAGATGCTCGGTCTTGAGCTTGTTATCAAACAGGCACTAAAAGATGACAAGGCGGGCAAGCTTGTGTTGGCACATCTTTTGTGCCTTCCAGAACAACAAATCCAAGTGTTGGGCTTGCCGAAGTTCAGAGAAATGATGGCAACAACGGCTTGGTATTTGTGGTATGAAAGGCGAAAATTGACACATGACGAAGAAACTCAAAGCGCATGTCAAATCAATATGTCAGTGAGAGGCTTAGTAGCAAATTATACCATCTCTTATAGCCCAAAGGCTCACGTCCGTTCAGATGCTTGGTTGAAACCAAAGTATGGTTACGTGAAATTAAATGTTGACGCGGGATTTGATAGTGACACACTCGCAGCAACATTTGGAGCAGTTATCCGGGACCATAGGGGGAAATTTATAGCGGCTGCTAATGAAAAGATGGACCTTTGCTTCGACTATTGGAAATATAACCTAGAGTCAATAATAAAAGGATTATTATTATATTTCCTTGTTCATGATAATTGTCTTTTATTCATGCTATAATTGTATTATCCGGAAATCGTAATACACGTGTGAATACATAGACCACAACATGTCCCTAGTGAGCCTCTAGTTGACTAGCTCGTTGATCAACAGATAGTCATGGTTTCCTGACTATGGACATTGGATGTCATTGATAACGGGATCACATCATTAGGAGAATGATGTGATGGACAAGACCCAATCCTAAGCATAGCACAAGATCGTGTAGTTTGTTTGCTAGAGCTTTTCCAATGTCAAGTGTCTTTTCCTTAGACCATGAGATCGTGTAACTCCCGGATACCGTAGGAGTGCTTTGGGTGTACCAAACGTCACAACGTAACTGGGTGACTATAAAGGTATGCTACGGGTATCTCCGAAAGTGTCTGTTGGGTTGACACGGATCGAGACTGTGATTTGTCACTCCGTATGACGGAGAGGTATCTCTGGGCCCACTCGGTAATGCATCATCATAATGAGCTCAAAGTGACCAAGTGTCTTGTCACGGGATCATGCATTACGGTACGAGTAAAGTGACTTGCCGGTAACGAGATTGAACGAGGTATTGGGATACCGACAATCGAATCTCGGGCAAGTAATGTACCGATTGACAAACGGAATTGTATACGGGGTTGATTGAATCCTCGACATCGTGGTTCATCCGATGAGATCATCGAGGAGCATGTGGGAGCCAACATGGGTATCCAGATCCCGTTGTTGGTTACTGACCGGAGAGTCGTCTCGGTCATGTCTACGTGTCTCCCGAACCCGTAGGGTCTACACACTTAAGGTTCGGTGACGCTAGGATTATTAGGAAGACTTGTATGTGATTACCGAATGTTGTTCGGAGTCCCGGATAAGATCCCGGATGTCACGAGGAGTTCCGGAATGGTCCGGAGGTGAAGATTTATATATGGTAAGTTGTCATACGGTCACCGGAAAGGTTCGGGGGCATATCGGTATTGTACCGGGGCCACCGGAGGGGTTCCGGGAGTCCACCGGGAGGGGCCACCTCTCTCGGAGGGCCTCATGGGCCGTAGTGGGCAGGGAACCAGCCCCTGGAGGGCTGGGCGCATCCCCCCCTTGGGCCCATGCGCCTAGGGTTGGGGGGAAACCCTAGTGGGGGCGCCCCCCTTGTTTGGGGGCCAAGCCCCCTCCCCTTGCCCCCCCCCCCTCTAGATCTCATCTAGAGGGGGCCGGCCCCCTTCCCCCTTCCCCTATAAATAGAGGGGCGAGGGAAGGGCTGCATACAACATCCAAGGCGCAGCCCCTCCCCTCCCCAACACCTCCTGTCCTCCGTTAAGAGCTTGGCGAAGCCCTGCCGGAGTACTGCCTCTCCACCACCACCACGCCGTCGTGCTGCTGCTGGAGCTCTCTTCCTCAACCTCTCCCTCCACCTTGCTGGATCAAGGCGGGAGACGTCTCCGCTCCGTACGTGTGTTGAACGCGGAGGTGCTGTCCGTTCAGCACTACGATCATCGGTGATTTGGATCACGTCGAGTACGACTCCCTCAACCCCGTTCTCTTGAACGCTTCCGCTCGCGATCTACAAGGGTATGTAGATGCACTCCTCTCTCTCTCTCTCGTTGCTAGATGAACTCATAGATAGATCTTGGTGAAACCGTAGAAATTTTTTATTTTCTGCAACGTTCCCCAACAGTGGCATCATGAGCTAGGTCTATGCGTAGTTATTTATTGCACGAGTAGAACACAAATCTGTTGCGGGCGTAGATGTTGTCAACTTTCTTGCCACTACTAGTCTTATTTTGCTTCTGCGGTATTGTGGGATGAAGTGGCCTGCACCGACCTTACACGTACGCTTACGTGAGACAGGTTCCACCGACTGACATGCACAAGTTGCATAAGGTGGCTAGCGGGTGTCTGTCTCTCCCACTTTAGTTGGAGCGGATTCGATGAAAAGGGTCCTTATGAAGGGTAAATAGAAGTTGATAAATCACGTTGTGGTTATTCGTAGGTAAGAAAACATTCTTGCTAGAACCCTATTGCAGCCACGTAAAAGATGCAACAACAATTAGAGGACGTCTAACTTGTTTTTGCAGCAATTGCTTTGTGATGTGATATGGCCAAAACTTGTGATGAATGATGAATGATATATTGTGATGTATGAGATCATGTTCATGTAATAGGAATCACGACTTGCATGTCGATGAGTATGACAACCGGCAGGAGCCACAGGAGTTGTCTTAATTATTGTATGACCTGCGTGTCAATGATTTAACACCATGTAATTACTTTACTTTATTGCTAAACCGTTAGCCATAGTAGTAGAAGTAATAGTTGGCGAGCAACTTCATGGAGACACGATGATGGAGATCATGGTGTCATGCCGGTGACGAAGATCATCATGGAGCCCTTAAGATGGAGATCAAAGGAGCTATATGATATTGGCCATAACATGTCACTACTATATAATTGCATGTGATGTTTATTATGTTTATGCATCTTGTTTACTTAGAACGGCGGTAGTAAATAAGATGATCCCTCATAATAATTTCAAGAAAGTGTTCCCCCTAACTGTGCGCCGTTGCTAAAGTTCGTCGTTTCGAAGCACCACGTGATGATCGGGTGTGATAGATTCCTACGTTCACATACAACGGGTGTAAGACAGTTTTACACATGCAAAACACTTAGGTTAACTTGACGAGCCTAGCATGTACAGACATGGCCTCGGAACACAGAGACCGAAAGGTCGAACATGAGTCGTATTGAAGATACGATCAACATGGAGATGTTCACCTATGATGACTAGTCCGTCTCACGTGATGATCGGACACGGCCTAGTCGACTCGGATCATGTAACACTTAGATGACTAGAGGGATGTCAAATCTGAGTGGGAGTTCATTAAATAATTTGATTAGATTAACTTAATTATCATGAACTTAGTCTAAAATCTTTGCAAAAATGTCTTGTAGATCAAATGGCCAACGCTCATGTCAACATGAACTTCAACGCGTTCCTAGAGAAAACCAAGCTGAAAGATGATGACAACAACTATACGGACTGGGTCCGGAACCTGAGGATCATCCTCATAGCTGCCAAGAAACCATATGTCCTAGAAGGACCGCTAGGTGAAGCACCCATCCCAGAGAACCAAGACGTTATGAACGCTTGGCAGTCACGTGCTGATGATTACTCCCTCGTTCAGTGCGACATGCTTTACAGCTTAGAACCAGGGCTCCAAAAACGTTTTGAGCAACATGGAGCATATGAGATGTTCGAGGAGCTGAAAATGGTTTTCCAAGCTCACGCCCGGGTCGAGAGATATGAAGTCTCCGACAAGTTCTATAGTTGTAAGATGGAGGAAAATAGTTCTGTCAGTGAGCACATACTCAAAATGTCTGGGTTGCACAACCGCCTGTCCCAGTTGAATATTAACCTCTCGGACGAGGCGGTCATTGACAGAATCCTTCAGTCGCTCCCACCGAGCTACAAGAGCTTTGTGGTGAACTACAATATGCAGGGGATGGTGAAAACTATTCCTGAAGTATTTTCAATGCTGAAGTCAGCAGAGGTATAAATCAAAAAGGAACATCAAGTGTTGATGGTCAATAAAACCACCAAGTTCAAGAAAGGCAAGGGTAAGAAGAACTTCAAGAAGGACGGCAAGGATGTTGCTGCGCCCGATAAGCCAGTTGCCGGGAAGAAGTCAAAGAATGGACCCAAGCCTGAGACTGAGTGCTTTTATTGCAAAGGGAAGGGTCACTGGAAGCGGAACTGCCCCAAATACTTAGCGGACAAGAAGGCCGGCAACACTAAAGGTATATGTGATATACATGTAATTGATGTCTACCTTACCAGTACTCGTAGTAACTCCTGGGTATTTGATACCGGTGCTGTTGCTCATATTTGTAACTCACAGCAGGAGCTGCAGAATAAGCGGAGACTAGCGAAGGACGAGGTGACGATGCGCGTCGGGAATGGTTCCAAGGTCGATGTGATCGCCGTCGGCACGCTACCTCTGCATTTACCCACGGGATTAGTTATAAACCTTAATAATTGTTATTTAGTGCCAAGTTTGAGCATGAACATTGTATCTGGATCTCGTTTGATACGAGATGGCTACTCATTTAAATCCGAGAATAATGGTTGTTCTATTTATATGAGAGATATGTTTTATGGTCATGCCCCGATGGTCAATGGTTTATTCTTAATGAATCTCGAACGTAATGTTACACATATTCATAGTGTGAATACCAAAAGATGTAAAGTTGATAACGATAGTCCCACATACTTGTGGCACTGCCGCCTTGGTCACATTGGTGTCAAGCGTATGAAGAAGCTCCATGCTGATGGACTTTTAGAGTCTCTCGATTATGAATCATTTGACACATGCAAACCTTGCCTCGTGGGCAAAATGACCAAGACCCCGTTCTCCGGAACAATGGAGCGAGCAACCAACTTATTGGAAATCATACATACTGATGTGTGTGGTCCAATGAGCGTTGAGGCTCGCGAAGGATATCGTTATGTTCTCACTCTCACTGATGACTTAAGTAGATATGGGTATGTCTACTTGATGAAACACAAGTCTGAGACCTTTGAAAAGTTCAAGGAATTTCAGAATGAAGTAGAGAATCAGCGTGACCGAAAGATAAAATTCTTACGATCAGATCGTGGAGGAGAATATTTAAGTCACGAATTTGGTACGCACTTAAGAAAATGTGGAATCGTTTCACAACTCACACCGCCTGGAACACCTCAGCGTAATGGTGTGTCCGAACATCGTAACCACACTCTATTGGATATTGTGCGATCCATGATGTCTCTTACCGATTTACGGCTATTATTTTGGGGATACGCTCTAGAGACAGCTACATTCACTTTAAATAGGGCTCCGTCTAAATCCGTTGAGACGACACCGTATGAATTATGGTTTGGGAAGAAACATAAGCTGTCATTTCTAAAAGTTTGGGGATGCGATGCTTATGTCAAGAAACTTCAACCTGAAAAGCTCGAACCCAAGTCGGAAAAATGCGTCTTCATAGGATACCCTAAGGAAACCATTGGGTATACCTTCTACCTTATATCCGAAGGCAAGATCTTTGTTGCCAAGAAAGGATCGTTTCTGGAAAAAGAGTTTCTCTCGAAAGGAGTAAGTGGGAGGAAAGTAGAACTCGATGAAGTACTACCTCTTGAACCGGAAAGTAGTGCAGCTCAGGAAAATGTTCCTGTGGTGCCTACACCGACTGGAGAGGAAATTAATGATGATGATCAAAGTACTTCGGATCAAGTTGCTACTGAACTTCATAGGTCCACAAGGACACGTTCCACACCAGAGTGGTATGGCAACCTTGTCCTGGAAATCATGTTGTTGGACAACGGTGAACCTTCGGACTATGAAGAAGCGATGGCGGGCCCAGATTCCAACAAATGGCTTGAAGCCATGCACTCCGATATAGAATCCATGTATGAAAACAAAGTATGAACTTTGACAGACTTGCCCGATGATCGGCGAGCGATAGAAAACAAATGGATCTTTAAGAAGAAGACGGACGCGGATGGTAATGTTACCATCTATAAGGCTCGACTTGTCGCTAAGGGTTATCGACAAGTTCAAGGGGTTGACTACGATGAGACTTTCTCTCCCGTAGCGAAGCTGAAGTCCGTACGAATCATGTTAGCAATTGCCGCATACTATGATTATGAGATATGGCAGATGGACGTCAAAACGGCATTCCTTAACGGCTATCTTAAGGAAGAACTGTATATGATGCAGCCGAAAGGTTTTGTCGACCCTAAGAATGCTAACAAGGTATGCAAGCTCTAGCAATCCATTTATGGGCTGGTGCAAGCATCTCGGAGTTGGAACATTCGCTTTGATGAGATGATCAAAGCGTTTGGGTTTATGCAGACTTATGGAGAAGCCTGCGTTTACAAGAAAGTGAGTGGGAGCTCTGTAGCATTTCTCATATTATATGTAGATGACATACTTTTGATGGGAAATGATATAGAACTTTTGGACAGCATTAAGGCCTACTTGAATAAGTGTTTTTCAATGAAGGACCTTGGAGAAGCTGCTTATATATTAGGCATCAAGATCTATAGGGATAGATCGAGACGCCTCATAGGTCTTTCACAAAGCACATACCTTGATAAGATATTGAAGAAGTTCAATATGGATCAGTCCAAGAAAGGGTTCTTGCCTGTATTGCAAGGTGTGAGATTGAGCTCGGCTCAATGCCCGACCACGGCAGAAGATAAAGAAGAGATGAGTGTCATCCCCTATGCCTCAGCCATAGGATCTATTATGTATGCCATGTTGTGTACTAGACCAGATGTAAACCTTGCCGTAAGTTTGGTAGGAAGCTACCAAAGTAATCCCGGCAAGGAACACTGGATAGCGGTCAAGAATATCCTTAAGTACCTGAAAAGGACAAAGGACATGTTTCTCATTTATGGAGGTGACGAAGAGCTCGTCGTAAAGGGTTACGTCGACGCTACCTTCGACACAGATCTGGATGACTCTAAGTCACAAACCGGATACGTGTATATGTTGAATCGTGGAGCAGTAAGCTGGTGCAGTTGCAAGCAGAGCGTCGTGGCGGGTTCTACATGTGAAGCGGAGTAAATGACAGCCTCGGAGGCAGCACATGAAGCAATATGGATGAAGGAGTTCATCACCGACCTAGGAGTCATACCCAATGCGTCGGGACCGATCACTCTCTTCTGTGACAACACTGGAGCTATTGCACTTGCCAAGGAGCCCATGTTTCACAAGAAGACCAGGCACATCAAGCGTCGTTTCAACTCCATCCGTGAAAATGTTCAAGATGGAGACATAGATATTTGCAAAGTACATACGGATCTGAATGTCGCAGATCCGTTGACTAAACCTCTTCCGCGAGCAAAACATGATCAACACCAGAACTCTATGGGTGTTCGATTCATCACAATGTAACTAGATTATTGACTCTAGAGCAAGTGGGAGACTGTTGGAAATATGCCCTAGAGGCAATAATAAAAGGATTATTATTATATTTCCTTGTTCATGATAATTGTCTTTTATTCATGCTATAATTGTATTATCCGGAAATCGTAATACACGTGTGAATACATAGACCACAACATGTCCCTAGTGAGCTTCTAGTTGAATAGCTCGTTGATCAACAGATAGTCATGGTTTCCTGACTATGGACATTGGATGTCATTGCTAACGGGATCACATCATTAGGAGAATGATGTGATGGACAAGACTCAATCCTAAGCATAGCACAAGATCGTGTAGTTCGTTTGCTAGAGCTTTTCCAATGTCAAGTGTCTTTTCCTTAGACCATGAGATCGTGTAACTCCCGGATACCGTAGGAGTGCTTTGGGTGTACCAAACGTCACAACGTAACTGGGTGACTATAAAGGTATGCTACGGGTATCTCTGAAAGTGTCTGTTGGGTTGACACGGATCGAGACTGGGATTTGTCACTCTGTATGACGGAGAGGTATCTCTGGGCCCACTCGGTAATGCATCATCATAATGAGCTCAAAGTGACCAAGTGTCTGGTCACGGGATCATGCATTACGGTACGAGTAAAGTGACTTGCCGGTAACGAGATTGAACGAGGTATTGGGATACCGACGATTGAATCTCGGGCAAGTAACGTACCGATTGACAAAGGGAATTGTATACGGGGTTGCTTGAATCCTCGACATAGTGGTTCATCCGATGAGATCATTGAGGAGCATGTGGGAGCCAACATGGGTATCCAGATCCCGCTGTTGGTTATTGACCGGAGAGTCGTCTCGGTCATGTCTACGTGTCTCCCGAACCCGTAGGGTCTACACACTTAAGGTTCGGTGACGCTAGGGTTATTAGGAAGACTTGTATGTGATTACCGAATGTTGTTCGGAGTCCCGGATAAGATCCCGGACGTCACGAGGAGTTTCGGAATGGTCCGGAGGTGAAGATTTATATATGGGAAGTTGTCATACGGTCACCAGAAAGGTTCGGGGGCATATCGGTATTCTACCGGGGCCACCGGAGGGGTTCCGGGGGTCTACCGGGAGGGGCCACCTCTCTCGGAGGGCCTCATGGGCCGTAGTGGGCAGGGAACCAGCTCCTGGAGGGCTGGGCGCATCCCCCCCCCTTGGGCCCATGCGCCTAGGGTTGGGGGGAAACCCTAGTGGGGGCGCCCCCCTTGCTTGGGGGGCAAGCCCCTCCCCTTGCCCCCCCCTCCTCGAGATCTCATCTAGAGGGGGCCGGCCCCCTTCCCCCTTCCCCTATAAATAGAGGGGCGAGGAGAGGGCTGCATACAACATCCAAGGTGCAGCCCCTCCCCTCCCCAATACCTCTCCTCCTTCGTTAAGAGCTTGGCGAAGCCCTACCGGAGTACTGCCTCTCCACCACCACCACGCCGTCGTGCTGCTGCTGGAGCTCTCTTCCTCAACCTCTCCCTCCACCTTGCTGGATCAAGGTGCGGGAGACGTCTCCGCTCCGTACGTGTGTTGAACGCGGAGGTGCTGTCCGTTCAGCACTAGGATCATCGGTGATTTGGATCACGTCGAGTACGACTCCCTCAACCCCGTTCTCTTGAACGCTTCCGCTCGCGATCTACAAGGGTATGTAGATGCACTCCTCTCTCTCGTTGCTAGATGAACTCATAGATAGATCTTGGTGAAACCGTAGAAAATTTTTATTTTCTGCAACGTTCCCCAACATCGACTCGTTCACAGCAGAAGCAATTGCAGTGAGGTTTGGTTTGAATCTTGCTAATACTGTCAGATGTAGTAAGATTGAAGTGAATTCGGATAGCGTGGAGGTGGTGAATGCGTTGAGCCAAGGCTACTCTTCTTCAGTCGCTTCATCCATTATAGATAACTGTTATTTCATGTCATTAGGTTTTTCCCATGTCATTTATGATCATTGTAATAGGGAACATAATCGAGTAGCTCATGAACTAGCAAGGTTAGCTAGGTTTTCTTCTCCAAGTGTTTGGATGGATAACGCCCCTGATGAGGTTATTCCTTTACTTGTAAAGGATACTACTTTACTTATGAATGAATAAAGGAGAAGAAGTTTATCAAACAAAAAAAATACTTCCCACATGATAGTCAGCGTTCACACATGGAGCCACAATCGGACGGTTGGCTGGGGCCTCATCGCATGGCTCCCGAGGCGGCTGAAAATTTGGAAATATCATCCGGCTGATCCGTAGTGCCGGCCCAAAAAAAAATTGATCCCTTTTTTGTCCTGTGTTTTATGCTTCTGGGCTGTCCATTTTTGATCCAACGACCATGTTACCTCGTGACCTGCCCCAGCCATGGCGCCATGGCCGACGACGACAACGCCGCCGCGCTCTCAGATGTTGACGAGTACCCCCTTCCGCCCCCTCCCCACACCTCCTCCTCCAAACCCGCACCCCATCCGCATCACAGCCCCAACTCCACCACGTCGTGGCGGCGGCAGCGGCTGCTCGACCTGACGGCGGAGCTGGAGGAGGAAGCGCTCCAGGCCGAGGCGGCCACTTGCTCCTCCATGCTCGCCTCGGGCCTCGAGCGGATCTCCGCCAAGGCGTCTGCGTCCACCCTGCCCGCCCCGCTACCCACCTCCGGCAAGTACTCCGCCCGCCTGCCTAGCTGCCCGTGCTAGCGTACGGCGTGCTCAAGTGCGCCGACGACATGCTCGCGCAGATCGACCCGACCTCCCGCGCGAGCCAGGACATGGACCGGCTCAACTACAAGATCGTACGCGCACTATGCTTCTTCTCTCATCTCAGCTATTGGCATTCACTGGTCCAATAATTGCACATTATTAGCAAACACAAGCTGGGAATTTAAATCATATGTGTCGCTACTCGCTAGGTAAGCACTTTATTGATGGCGGCGAAGATCGGCGGCATGGCGCTGTGGAGGCTCGCCGCCCGATGCGCGGAGATGGACTCGCGCAGGTGGAGGTAGCTGTCTGACGTCATGGTGACGTCGATGACGGAGTGGCCTACACAAGGTAGAAGACTCAATATATTCTGAAGACGGACCTGTGGAAGATGGCTGCGACGACACAAGAGTGTGTCTGACCGGATCGTGCCCCAGACCCGGTATGTGGCTCGGCTGGGGCTTCCGGCTTTTGATGTTAGGTTTAGGTGAGTGGTTTAGGTAGTGGTCCAACTAGCATCCCTTCATCATATGGATAATAGTAGCGGCATATGTTGCTGAGATGGTGGATTCAGAAATATTGTCTGTAATACTTTGTAAGGTCCTCGAGAATAATTAATAAAGTGGCCGTATGCATCTCTCAGATGCAGAGGCCAGGGGTCATCCTCCTTTTCTAAAAAAAAAGGTAAGCACTTTATTTTCTCTTCTGCAAGAAGGTAAGCATCTTGTCTCTTATACTCCGTACTGAAATTGTCAGCTGGTGTAGGTTACTTTAAAGTTGTGCATGTAATTGGCTACTTAGGTCTTGAAATGTAATTGGCACCTTTGCAGTGTCTTTATATCAATTCATCAGCCAACAAGTATACAAAGAAAAGACACAAATATACAGACGAGATAAGGTGAAGTTGTGCATGTTTGAGTGTTTAACTAGACCTAGACCCGCGTCAAAATAGAACTGTTAAGTGGTGTGTGACTTCAGCCACTTGTCATGTTCAGACTTTAACAACTCCTTTTTTTTTTCCTCAAATCTAGTACAAATTGCTTCATAAGCTTAACGCTTAAGTTCTTTTTACCGTATTATAAGAATCAGAGGCACATCTTTATCAGCATCATAAGAATCACCACATCATACCAAATACTCCCTCCGTTCCTAAATATAAGTCTTTGTAGAGATCCCACTATGGATTATATACGGATGCAGACTATATATCCATCTCTACAAAGACTTATATTTAGGAACGGAGGGAGTACAAAATATCCATCTCAGGCCTTTGGTCCTTTCACTACTCACACGCTTGAAGAATCACGGCCACAAAAAAAATGTGCAGCTACCAGCCCAATAGTCACTATCCACACGGTATTATCCTTCTTCAATCATCTCAGCTATTGCCATTCACTGCTCCAATAATTGCACATCTACCATCTTGTCAACAAGCACAAGTTGGGAATTTAAAAATCATTATGGACCGTTAGGTAAGCATCTTTCCTTTCTTTTGTGCTAGAAGAGAAGCATCTTTTGTCATATGCTTTCTGGAACACTTAACGTAACCATCAAAAGAGATAGTTTAGTCCGAAATGAGCTGGAGACCAGAGTTGGTTTGCAAAAATTGCATGATTGCATTGCATCTGCCTGTGTGAATTTCCTTCCTTCTTCCTCCGGCAAGAGTAGTGGTTGGTCAACACTTCTCAAGCGCATCTATCTTGTGCTGGAGAAGAGCAGAAGGGTAGTCTTGAAGTCTTGGTCCGCTCCTACCTCCTCCGATCAGCTCCCTCCTGCAATCCGTGGAGGCCAGAGGTACTAATCGAATCACCTGCCTTTCTCAAAGAGCTCATTCATTTGCCAAAAATCGAATCCAGCGCAAACATTTAGGGATCTTTGGGGGTGTTCTTGGCGTGCAGTGCATGCCACATATATTTCCCGATCAGTTTACTGTTTTTTTCCTCAGGATTTAATCCAAATGTTTCCCAACAAATTCAGGAACTTAATTCTTTTGCATCATATCACAGTTGTATATGCACATGATGATCATTTACAAATCGAAGAATTCTTTTGTCTCGATTCACTAGTGGATGAGGAAATTTTGAGTACTAGTGAGACAAGTAGGACATTTATTTTTGAACCCTTGGCCATCCAATATATTTCTTCCATTATATTTTCATTTTTGAACTAAAGAAAATCTGCAGAGTATTGCCATACAGATGTTTTTCCGAGTTCTCCATACTATCTAAGTTGTCAGCAGAAGAAACCCGACAACACAGTTAATTCCTTTTGTTACTTTTGCTTTAATAAAAAGCAGGACTATATGCCTTTCATCTAAAAGTTAGCTCTTTTTCCATCAGAACGGATCATAATTATTTCTGGGAACTTGTTGCTGAGTTATTTAAAAGTACTTTTCCCCAGTGATCCAGTTGTTATTTTACTGAACTTATCCAGGTGCTGATTGGGAATATACATTCCTTTTCTCTTTGCAGTCACATGGCTCATGGGTTTCAGTATGGCGTACTCTCTCCAGTTGTTGGACTCTTTGTGAATGAGATATGGGAGCCGATCAAGAAGCACTTTGGTTACTGTCTCAAGCCTGGAAGCAAAGTTCGTAAACTGGCAAGAGCCGCTGATGGTTTAAAATCCCACATTGATACTATTGATGAACAAATTCAGTTGGGCAAGAGACCAAGGGATTCAACAAAAAGTTGGATCGGGAGTGCAAAATCGATAGAAAATGAATCAGTCAGAATCAAGAATGAGTATGAAGAAAGGAGAATATATATGTTTGGTTGCTCCTGGAATTGTTTATTTAACTACCGGATTGGTCGTGCTGCCATAAAGAAGAAGAAAGAAGTTGATGAACTGATGGAGAGACCTCCGCAGAATGATGGGATCTTCAGTTTGCTACCACCAGTTGGCAAAGAGCTTCCTCTGCCGCCTAACATTGTGGGGCAAAACAAGTACATGGAGGAGATAGTTGCTTGCATCGAACAAGGCACCACCACCTTCATTGGCATATGTGGCATGGGAGGGGCTGGCAAAACTACTCTCCTTAAGCAATTAAACAACGTGTTCAGCTGCACTGCAGAAATGCACAAATTTGATCATGTCATTTATGTGGAAATTGATCAGTAACCGAATCCCGCTACAGTTCAGCAGAGCATCGCATCCCAGCTTGGCCTGACGCTAGGACAGGATGAGAGCACCACAGCTAGATCTGCATCTCTGTACAACTTCTTGAAGGAAAGGAAGTTTTTATTGTTGGTGGATAACCTTTGGCAACCACTGGACCTAGTGAAGGTCGGGATACCACAAGGTTACATCCAAATCGGACCTCAAAATAGGAATATGGTCGTAGTCACAGCACGTGATCGACAGATGTGTCACAGGATGCAAGCACATAATCTAGTGATTACGTTACAAAGTCTGAGGTCTGATGAAGCCTGGAGTCTCTTTGAGGCGAATGCGGGCTGCAACAGACTAACCAACAGCAGTCTTCAAATTAGAGGTTATGCTGAGGGTATTGTGGACAAGTGTGGAGGTCTTCCACTTGCTCTTAAGGTAGTTGGTCAGGCTATGGCGATGAAAGAAAGCGAGCATGAATGGAAACACGCTGTGATGTTGATACGACAGTCTCAATTCCACAAAGTTCCAGATGCAGAAAGTAACCTATTTCCTATACTGTATATTAGCTACGACCACCTTCCAGATGTCAGGACAAAGAAATGTTTTCTTTTCTTTGCCTTGAATGGAACAAAATATTATAATTACTCCAATTATTTGATAGATTTATGGATGGGACATGGATTACTTGATGAAGAAGATGACGATACCAAAAACTGCTATCTGAGAGGTCACTCTGTTGTTGGATGTTTAAAAAGAGCTTGCTTGTTAGAAGAACATCCTCGAGGGGAAATTTATCTGAGAATGCATGATATGATCCGAGGCCTAGCTCTTTGGATTGTAGCAGAGCAACAAGGCGATGGATGTAACAACAAGTGGCTATTACATCACAGTGAAGAACCAGACGAGTGGAGCAAGTCCCATAGGATTTCCCTTTCACGTGTGAGTGATGTGAAGATCCTTGATTATTGCAGTTGCCCTGACCTATTAACTCTCGTGCTGGACTATTGCTGGACGATTAGCAAGGTTCCTGTAGGCTTTTTCACAGATGCTCCATCTCTCACCTACTTGAATCTAAGTTATACTAATATTCAAGAACTCCCGTCAGATGTTGGAGCACTAGTGAATTTGCGGCACCTTGATCTTTCATACACTTGTATACAGTCGATCCCAATTGAGAGTAAACTATTGAAAAGTTTGAGGTACCTATATTTAGGGTTTACAGCTGAGCTGACATATATCCCAGATGGGATAATATCTGCACTAGGTATGTTGAGGGTCCTCGATTTATACTATAGTGCTTGTCTCCCAGAGCACAAAACACATGCACTTATTAAGGAGCTTGAGAGTTTGACAAGGTTACAATTTCTTGGGTTCACAGTGGCCGATACCACTTCACTTCACAGGTTGCTCGATCTTTCTAAAGCCTCCCTGAAATCCCTTCATATAAAAAGTGTGAACGGCTTGCAGAATCTCAACCTTTGTCCCAGAATTGTTAGCAAAATGAGGGCACATCAACTCGAGATATTGGCAGTAAGTGGCATAGAAAGTTTGGAGGAGTTGCTGGTTGGTGGTGAAAACGATGTGGATTCAGATTGGCTCTTCCAAAGTCTTGACCAGCTTCAATTGGTCGACCTCAAAAAATTGGTAGGCATCGTTCGGAAAGGTGTGAGGCCTCGTGCTTGCCTACCCAAACTTAGATTTTTGTTGTTAGATGGCTGCCACAGCATCAGATCAATCACGTGGGTCAAGCATTTGCCCTGCCTAGAAGAAGTTTGTGTGATTGACTGCGATTTGATATCGGAGTTAGTGACCGATGATGACGAGGAAGTTGCCATGTCATCTGCTATGGCGTCATTCCCTCGTCTCAAGTTACTCGGACTAAGTCACCTCACAAACCTGAAGAACATATGTGACAGCACGCTCGGAGTCGCGAGCTTGCAGCGCTTCCTTGTGTACAATTGTCCCATGCTAACAAAATTGCCATCTGGGTTACTGAAAGAAGATCATGCGCCATTGATACTCGGACAACAGTACTGGTGGGATCAACTAGTCTGGGATGATGGTAGCACCAAATCTACTTTATTCCCATTCTTCAGAGAACTGCCTGCAGATTTTCAAGGACGAGACAGCGTAGATGTTTTCAGTGCGTTAGTCGGGTAGGTGGCACCATGTAAACTTATTGGAAGGCACATCGAGTAGCTCACAAACGGGTCCATGCATGGTTCCCCCCTCTCATGCCAGCATCCTGATATGCATCGCTAGAAGAGCAATGTTCTGAAGGTTGCCGGCTATTTTCTCCTGGTGTGGTTAGTCCTGGGCGAGGTTGTTTGTTGGCCTCACCGTGTTATTTGTACTCTGCCTTAGACTTTGGCATTTGGCGATGGTGTCAGTGCTATGCTACACCGTGTAATAACCTTGGTTTGTCGATGCCGTTTTGTTTTTTGGTAGGAGTGGTTAGGCCTGGACTCTTGCCTGCCCACGGCTGCTGTCCAAGGTGCAACACTCAGGCTCAAGATTGTGTCCAGAGAACTGACTGTAACTTATATATAATCCAGAGAACTGACTGCTGGGCGCGCCATTGTCATGGCACTGATATTTGCTCATGACTGTCGAACTCTCGAACTTCTTACTAATCGACTTAAACCCCTCATTCCACTACTTGTCCATGGTGATCAAACAGGCTTTATCACCGGACGTTACATTGCCGAAAACTTCATATACACTGCCGTCTGCCGACAACCTAAACTGCTGTCACAAACGCAAGGCTACCACCATGGTTCTTAAACTGGACATCAAGAAAGCCTTTGACTCTATTTCCTGGCCTTTGCTTCTGAAAATCCTTAGGCACCGTGGCTTCCCTGAGCGCTTCTGCTCCTGGATTGACGATCTGCTCTCCACGGCCAGAACTGCAGTTCTTCTTAACAGGGTTCCTGGTAACTGGATTCAGTGCAGAAATGATCTCCGTCAGGGCGACCCCATTTTCCCTTACCTTTTCATCATTGTTGCAGATATCTTCCAGCAACTAATCCTGTCGGCTGCCTCTGACCACGCCAATGATCTGCGCCACCCTGTGTACGAAGACTTGCCACCCACCATCCTTCAGTACGCTGACGACACGCTGATCTTAGATGACTTTGGCCTTGCTACGGGGCTGTGCATCAACTTCTATAAAACCACCTTCGTTCCCTTACATGTCGACTCGCCGTGTGCCGCAGCAATCTCTCATGTCTTTGGATGCGCCATCTCCGGCTTCCCTCAACCATACCTTGGGCTGCCTCTCTCCCCCTACAAGCTCCCACCATTCGTTTTCCAACCACTTGTTACTTCCTATAGATCACTGCTTCCAGGCTGGTGTGCCAAGCTGCTCAACCGCGCTGCGAGACTAGTCCTCATCTCCTTCGTTTTGGATTCCCTTGCGACATACTTCCTATCCGTCTTCAAGTTGCCAAAAAAGACTTTAAAAATCCTAGATGCGATTAGACGGGCTTTCTTCTGGGCTGCCGAGGAGACGTGCACAGGGTCAAAATGTTTGATTGCTTGGGAAAATGTTTGTAAACCGAAAAAATTTGGTGGTCTAGGCATCAAAAACTTAGCGGCTCAGAATAACTGTCTACTTATGAAGTTTGCCTACAAATACGTGTCGGCTTCCTCTGACCACGCCAATGATCTGCGCCACCCTGTGTACGAAGACTTGCCACCCACCATCCTTCAGTACGCCGACGACACGCTGATCATCGCCCATGCATCAATCATAGCTGCCCAAAAACATAAGCAGATCTTAGATGACTTTGGCCTTGCTACGGGGCTGTGCATCAACTTCTCTAAAACCACCTTCGTTCCCTTACATGTCGACTCGCCGTGTGCCGCAGCAATCTCTCATGTCTTTGGATGCGCCATCTCCGGCTTCCCTCAACCATACCTGGGGCTGCCTCTCTCCCCCTACAAGCTCCCACAATCTGCTTTCCAACCACTTGTTACTTCCTATAGATCACTGCTTCCAGGCTGGTGTGCCAAGCTGCTCAACCGCGCTGCGAGACTAGTCCTCATCTCCTCCGTTTTGGATTCCCTTGCGACATACTTCATGTCCGTCTTCAAGTTGCCAAAGAAGACTTTAAAAATCCTAGATGCGATTAGACGGGCTTTCTTCTGGGCTGCCGAGGAGACGTGCATAGGGTCAAAATGTTTGATTGCTTGGGAAAATGTTTGTAAACCGAAAAAATTTGGTGGTCTAGGCATCAAAAACTTAGCGGCTCAGAATAACTGTCTACTTATGAAGTTTGCCTACAAATACCGGTCGGCTGCCTCTGACCACGCCAATGATCTGCGCCATCCTATGTACGAAGACTTGCCACCCACCATCCTTCAGTACGCCGACGACACGCTGATCATCGCCCATGCATCAACCATAGCTGCCCAAAAACTTAAGCAGATCTTAGATGACTTTGGCCTTGCTACAGGGCTGTGCATCAACTTCTCTAAAACCACCTTCGTTCCCTTACATGTGGACTCGCCGTGTGCCGCAGCAATCTCTCATGTCTTTGGATGCGCCATCTCCGGCTTCCCTCAACCATACCTTGGGCTGCCTCTCTCCCCCTACAAGCTCCCACCATCCGCTTTCCAACCACTTGTTACTTCCTATAGATCACTGCTTCCAGGCTGGTGTGCCAAGCTGCTCAACCGCGCTGCGAGACTAGTCCTCATCTCCTTCGTTTTGGATTCCCTTGCGACATACTTCCTGTCCGTCTTCAAGTTGCCAAAAAAAGACTTTAAAAATCCTAGATGCGATTAGACGGGCTTTCTTCTGGGCTGCCGAGGAGACGTGCACAGGGTCAAAATGTTTGGTTGCTTGGGAAAATGTTTGTAAACCGAAAAAATTTGGTGGTCTAGGCATCAAAAACTTAGCGGCTCAGAATAACTGTCTACTTATGAAGTTTGCCTACAAATACCTGTCGGCTTCCTCTGACCACGCCAATGATCTGCGCCACCCTGTGTACGAAGACTTGCCACCCACCATCCTTCAGTACGCCGACGACACGCTGATCATCGCCCATGCATCAATCATAGCTGCCCAAAAACTTAAATAGATCTTAGATGACTTTGGCCTTGCTACGGGGTTGTGCATCAACTTCTCTAAAACCACCTTCGTTCCCTTACATGTCGACTCGCCGTGTGCCGCAGCAATCTCTCATGTCTTTGGATGCGCCGTCTCCGGCTTCCCTCAACCATACCTTGGGCTGCCTCTCTCCCCCTACAAGCTCCCACCATCCGCTTTCCAACCACTTGTTACTTCCTATAGATCACTGCTTCCAGGCTGTTGTGCCAAGCTGCTCAACCGCGCTGCGAGACTAGTCCTCATCTCCTCTGTTTTGGATTCCCTTGCGACATACTTCCTGTCCGTCTTCAATTTGCCAAAAAAGACTTTAAAAATCCTAGATGCGATTAGACGGGCTTTCTTCTGGGCTGCCGAGGAGACGTGCACAGGGTCAAAATGTTTGATTGCTTGGGAAAATGTTTGTAAACCGAAAAAATTTGGTGGTCTAGGCATCAAAAACTTAGCGGCTCAGAATAACTGTCTACTTATGAAGTTTGCCTACAAATACCGGTCGGCTGCCTCTGACCACGCCAATGATCTGCGCCACCCTGTGTACGAATACTTGCCACCCACCATCCTTCAGTACGCCGACGACACGCTGATCATCGCCCATGCATCAACCATAGCTGCCCAAAAACTTAAGCAGATCTTAGATGACTTTGGCCTTGCTACGGGGTTGTGCATCAACTTCTCTAAAACCACCTTCGTTCCCTTACATGTCGACTTGCCGTGTGCCGCAGCAATCTCTCATGTATTTGGATGCGCCGTCTCCGGCTTCCCTCAACCATACCTTGGGCTGCCTCTCTCCCCCTACAAGCTCGCACCATCCGCTTTCCAACCACTTGTTACTTCCTATAGATCACTGCTTCCAGGCTGGTGTGCCAAGCTGCTCAACCGCGCTGCAAGACTAGTCCTCATCTCCTCCGTTTTGGATTCCCTTGCGACATACTTCCTGTCCGTCTTCAAGTTGCCAAAAAAGACTTTAAAAATCCTAGATGCGATTAGACGGGCTTTCTTCTGGGCTGCCGAGGAGACTTGCACAGGGTCAAAATGTTTGATTGCTTGGAAAAATGTTTGTAAACGAAAAAATTTGGTGGTCTAGGCACCAAAAACTTAGCGGCAAAGAATAACTGTCTACTTATGAAGTTTGCCTACAAATACCTGTCGGCTGCCTCTAAGCACGCCAATGATCTGCGCCACCCTGTGTACGAAGACTTGCCACCCACCATCCTTCAGTACGCCGACGACACGCTGATCATCGCCCATGCATCAACCATAGCTGCCCAAAAACTAAAGCAGATCTTAGATGACTTTGGCCTTGCTACGGGGCTGTGCATCAACTTCTCTAAAACCACCTTCGTTCCCTTACATGTCGACTCGCCGTGTGCCGCAGCAATCTCTCATGTCTTTGGATGCGCCATCTCCGGCTTCCCTCAACCATACCTTGGGCTGCCTCTCTCCCCCTACAAGCTCCCACCATCCGCTTTCCAACCACTTGTTACTTCCTATAGATCACTGCTTCCAGGCTGGTGTGCCAAGCTGCTCAACCGCGCTGCGAGACTAGTCCTCATCTCCTTCGTTTTGGATTCCCTTGCGACATACTTCCTGTCCGTCTTCAAGTTGCCAAAAAAGACTTTAAAAATCCTAGATGCGATTAGACGGGCTTTCTTCTGGGCTGCCAAGGAGACGTGCACAGGGTCAAAATGTTTGATTGCTTGGGAAAATGTTTGTAAACCGAAAAAAATTGGTGGTCTAGGCATCAAAAACTTAGCGGCTCAGAATAATTGTCTACTTATGAAGTTTGCCTACAAATACCTGTCGGCTTCCTCTGACCACGCCAATGATCTGCGCCACCCTGTGTACGAAGACTTGCCACCCACCATCCTTCAGTACGCCGACGACACGCTGATCATCGCCCATGCATCAATCATAGCTGCCCAAAAACTTAAACAGATCTTAGATGACTTTGGCCTTGCTACGGGGTTGTGCATCAACTTCTCTAAAACCACCTTCGTTCCCTTACATGTCGACTCGCCGTGTGCCGCAGCAATCTCTCATGTCTTTGGATGCGCCGTCTCTGGCTTCCCTCAACCATACCTTGGGCTGCCTCTCTCCCCCTACAAGCTCCCACCATCCAATTTCCAACCACTTGTTACTTCCTATAGATCACTGCTTCCAGGCTGGTGTGCCAAGCTGCTCAACCGCGCTGCGAGACTAGTCCTCATCTCCTCTGTTTTGGATTCCCTTGCGACATACTTCCTGTCCGTCTTCAAGTTGCCAAAAAAGACTTTAAAAATCCTAGATGCGATTAGACGGGCTTTCTTCTGGGCTGCCGAGGAGACGTGCACAGGGTCAAAATGTTTGATTGCTTGGGAAAATGTTTGTAAACCGAAAAAATTTGGTGGTCTAGGCATCAAAAACTTAGCGGCTCAGAATAACTGTCTACTTATGAAGTTTGCCTACAAATACCGGTCGGCTTCCTCTGACCACGCCAATGATCTGCGCCACCCTGTGTACGAATACTTGCCACCCACCATCCTTCAGTACGCCGACGACACGCTGATCATCGCCCATGCATCAACCATAGCTGCCCAAAAACTTAAGCAGATCTTAGATGACTTTGGCCTTGCTACGGGGCTGTGCATCAACTTCTCTAAAACCACCTTCGTTCCCTTACATGTCGACTTGCCGTGTGCCGCAGCAATCTCTCATGTATTTGGATGCGCCGTCTCCGGCTTCCCTCAACCATACCTTGGGCTGCCTCTCTCCCCCCACAAGCTCCCACCATCCGCTTTCCAACCACTTGTTACTTCCTATAGATCACTGCTTCCAGGCTGGTGTGCCAAGCTGCTCAACCGCGCTGCAAGACTAGTCCTCATCTCCTCCGTTTTGGATTCCCTTGCGACATACTTCCTGTCCGTCTTCAAGTTGCCAAAAAAGACTTTAAAAATCCTAGATGCGATTAGACGGGCTTTCTTCTGGGCTGCCGAGGAGACTTGCACAGGGTCAAAATGTTTGATTGCTTGGAAAAATGTTTGTAAACGAAAAAAATTGGTGGTCTAGGCACCAAAAACTTAGCGGCAAAGAATAACTGTCTACTTATGAAGTTTGCCTACAAATACCTGTCGGCTGCCTCTGAGCACGCCAATGATCTGCGCCACCCTGTGTACGAAGACTTGCCACCCACCATCCTTCAGTACGCCGACGACACGCTGATCATCGCCCATGCATCAACCATAGCTGCCCAAAAACTAAAGCAGATCTTAGATGACTTTGGCCTTGCTACGGGGCTGTGCATCAACTTCTCTAAAACCACCTTCGTTCCCTTACATGTCGACTCGCCGTGTGCCGCAGCAATCTCTCATGTCTTTGGATGCGCCATCTCCGGCTTCCCTCAACCATACCTTGGGCTGCCTCTCTCCCCCTACAAGCTCCCACCATCCGCTTTCCAACCACTTGTTACTTCCTATAGATCACTGCTTCCAGGCTGGTGTGCCAAGCTGCTCAACCGCGCTGCGAGACTAGTCCTCATCTCCTTCGTTTTGGATTCCCTTGCGACATACTTCCTGTCCGTCTTCAAGTTGCCAAAAAAGACTTTAAAAATCCTAGATGCGATTAGACGGGCTTTCTTCTGGGCTGCCGAGGAGACGTGCACAGGGTCAAAATGTTTGATTTCTTGGGAAAATGTTTGTAAACCGAAAAAAATTGATGGTCTAGGCATCAAAAACTTAGCGGCTCAGAATAATTGTCTACTTATGAAGTTTGCCTACAAATACCTGTCGGCTTCCTCTGACCACGCCAATGATCTGCGCCACCCTGTGTACGAAGACTTGCCACCCACCATCCTTCAGTACGCCGACGACACGCTGATCATCGCCCATGCATCAATCATAGCTGCCCAAAAGCATAAGCAGATCTTAGATGACTTTGGCCTTGCTACGGGGTTGTGCATCAACTTCTCTAAAACCACCTTCGTTCCCTTACATGTCGACTCCCCGTGTGCCGCAGCAATCTCTCATGTCTTTGGATGCCCCGTCTCCGGCTTCCCTCAACCATACCTTGGGCTGCCTCTCTCCCCCTACAAGCTCCCACCATCCAATTTCCAACCACTTGTTACTTCCTATAGATCACTGCTTCCAGGCTGGTGTGCCAAGCTGCTCAACCGCGCTGCGAGACTAGTCCTCATCTCCTCTGTTTTGGATTCCCTTGCGACATACTTCCTGTCCGTCTTCAAGTTGCCAAAAAAGACTTTAAAAATCCTAGATGCGATTAGACGGGCTTTCTTCTGGGCTGCCGAGGAGACGTGCACAGGGTCAAAATGTTTGATTGCTTGGGAAAATGTTTGTAAACCGAAAAAATTTGGTGGTCTAGGCATCAAAAACTTAGCGGCTCAGAATAACTGTCTACTTATGAAGTTTGCCTACAAATACCGGTCGGCTGCCTCTGACCACGCCAATGATCTGCGCCACCCTGTGTACGAATACTTGCCACCCACCATCCTTCAGTACGCCGACGACACGCTGATCATCGCCCATGCATCAACCATAGCTGCCCAAAAACTTAAGCAGATCTTAGATGACTTTGGCCTTGCTACGGGGCTGTGCATCAACTTCTCTAAAACCACCTTCGTTCCCTTACATGTCGACTTGCCGTGTGCCGCAGCAATCTCTCATGTATTTGGATGCGCCGTCTCCGGCTTCCCTCAACCATACCTTGGTCTGCCTCTCTCCCCCTACAAGCTCCCACCATCCGCTTTCCAACCACTTGTTACTTCCTATAGATCACTTCTTCCAGGCTGGTGTGCCAAGCTGCTCAACCGCGCTGCAAGACTAGTCCTCATCTCCTCCGTTTTGGATTCCCTTGCGACATACTTCCTGTCCGTCTTCAAGTTGCCAAAAAAGACTTTAAAAATCCTAGATGCGATTAGACGGGCTTTCTTCTGGGCTGCCGAGGAGACTTGCACAGGGTCAAAATGTTTGATTGCTTGGAAAAATGTTTGTAAACAAAAAAAATTGGTGGTCTAGGCACCAAAAACTTAGCGGCAAAGAATAATTGTCTACTTATGAAGTTTGCCTACAAATACCTGTCGGCTGCCTCTGAGCACGCCAATGATCTGCGCCACCCTGTGTACGAAGACTTGCCACCCACCATCCTTCAGTACGCCGACGACACGCTGATCATCGCCCATGCATCAACCATAGCTGCCCAAAAACTAAAGCAGATCTTAGATGACTTTGGCCTTGATACGGGGTTGTGCATCAACTTCTCTAAAACCACCTTCATTCCCTTACATGTCGACTCGCCGTGTGCCGCAGCAATCTCTCATGTCTTTGGATGCGCCATCTCCGGCTTCCCTCAACCATACCTTGGGCTGCCTCTCTCCCCCTACAAGCTCCCACCATCCGCTTTCCAACCACTTGTTACTTCCTATAGATCACTGCTTCCAGGCTGGTGTGCCAAGCTGCTCAACCGCGCTGCGAGACTAGTCCTCATCTCCTTCGTTTTGGATTCCCTTGTGACATACTTCCTGTCCGTCTTCAAGTTGCCAAAAAAGACTTTAAAAATCCTAGATGCGATTAGACGGGCTTTCTTCTGGGCTGCCGAGGAGACGTGCACAGGGTCAAAATGTTTTATTGCTTGGGAAAATGTTTGTAAACCGAAAAAATTTGGTGGTCTAGGCATCAAAAACTTAGCGGCTCAGAATAATTGTCTACTTATGAAGTTTGCCTACAAATACCTGGGCTTCCTCTGACCACGCCAATGATCTGCGCCACCCTGTGTATGAAGACTTGCCACCCACCATCCTTCAGTACGCCGACGACACGCTGATCATCGCCCATGCATCAATCATAGCTGCCCAAAAACTTAAGCAGATCTTAGATGACTTTGGCCTTGCTACGGGGTTGTGCATCAACTTCTCTAAAACCACCTTCGTTCCCTTACATGTCGACTCGCCGTGTGCCGCAGCAATCTCTCATGTCTTTGGATGCGCCGTCTCCGGCTTCCCTCAACCATACCTTGGGCTGCCTCTCTCCCCCTACAAGCTCCCACCATCCAATTTCCAACCACTTGTTACTTCCTATAGATCACTGCTTCCAGGCTGGTGTGCCAAGCTGCTCAACCGCGCTGCGAGACTAGTCCTCATCTCCTCTGTTTTGGATTCCCTTGCGACATACTTCCTGTCCGTCTTCAAGTTGCCAAAAAAGACTTTAAAAATCCTAGATGCGATTAGACGGGCTTTCTTCTGGGCTGCCGAGGAGACGTGCACAGGGTCAAAATGTTTGATTGCTTGAGAAAATGTTTGTAAACCGAAAAAATTTGGTGGTCTAGGCATCAAAAACTTAGCGGCTCAGAATAACTGTCTACTTATGAAGTTTGCCTACAAATACCGGTCGGCTGCCTCTGACCACGCCAATGATCTGCGCCACCCTGTGTACAAAGACTTGCCACCCACCATCCTTCAGTACGCCGACGACACGCTGATCATCGCCCATGCATCAACCATAGGTGCCCAAAAACTTAAGCAGATCTTAGATGACTTTGGCCTTGCTACGGGGCTGTGCATCAACTTCTCTAAAACCACCTTCGTTCCCTTACATGTCGACTTGCCGTGTGCCGCAGCAATCTCTCATGTATTTGGATGCGCCATCTCCGGCTTCCCTCAACCATACCTTGGGCTGCCTCTCTCCCCCTACAAGCTCCCACCATCCGCTTTCCAACCACTTGTTACTTCCTATAGATCACTGCTTCCAGGCTGGTGTGCCAAGCTGCTCAACCGCGCTGCAAGACTAGTCCTCATCTCCTCCGTTTTGGATTCCCTTGCGACATACTTCCTGTCTGTCTTCAAGTTGCCAAAAAAGACTTTAAAAATCCTAGATGCGATTAGACGGGCTTTCTTCTGGGCTGCCGAGGAGACTTGCACAGGGTCAAAATGTTTGATTGCTTGGAAAAATGTTTGTAAACGAAAAAATTTGGTGGTCTAGGCACCAAAAACTTAGCGGCTCAGAATAACTGTCTACTTATGAAGTTTGCCTACAAATACCTGTCGGCTGCCTCTGAGCACGCCAATGATCTGCGCCACCCTGTGTACGAAGACTTGCCACCCACCATCCTTCAGTACGCTGACGACACGCTGATCATCGCCCATACATCAACCATAGCTGCCCAAAAACTAAAGCAGATCTTAGATGACTTTGGCCTTGATACGGGGTTGTGCATCAACTTCTCTAAAACCACCTTCGTTCCCTTACATGTCGACTCGCCGTGTGCCGCAGCAATGTCTCATGTCTTTGGATGCGCCATCTCCGGCTTCCCTCAACCATACCTTGGGCTGCCTCTCTCCCCCTACAAGCTCGCACCATCCGCTTTCCAACCACTTGTTACTTCCTATAGATCACTGCTTCCAGGCTGGTGTGCCAAGCTGCTCAACCGCGCTGCGAGACTAGTCCTCATCTCCTCCGTTTTGGATTCCCTTGCGACATACTTCTTGTCCTTCTTCAAGTTGCCAAAAAAGACTTTAAAAATCCTAGATCCGATTAGACGGGCTTTCTTCTGGGCTGCCGAGGAGACGTGCACAGGGTCAAAATGTTTGATTGCTTGCGAAAATGTTTGTAAACCGAAAAAATTTGGTGGTCTAGGCATCAAAAACTTAGCGGCTCAGAATAACTGTCTACTTATGAAGTTTGCCTACAAATACCTGTCGGCTGCCTCTGACCACGCCAATGATCTGCGCCACCCTGTGTACGAAGACTTGCCACCCACCATCCTTCAGTACGCCGACGACACGCTGATCATCGCCCATGCATCAACCATAGCTGCCCAAAAACTTAAGCAGATCTTAGATGACTTTGGCCTTGCTACGGGGCTATGCATCAACTTCTCTAAAACCACCTTCGTTCCCTTACATGTCGACTCGCCGTGTGCCGCAGCAATCTCTCATGTCTTTGGATGCGCCATCTCTGGCTTCCCTCAACCATACCTTGGGCTGCCTCTCTCCCCCTAAAAGCTCCCACCATCCGCTTTCCAACCACTTGTTACTTCCGATAGATCACTGCTTCCAGGCTGGTGTGCCAAGCTGCTCAACCGCGCTGCAAGACTAGTCCTCATCTCCTCCGTTTTGGATTCCCTTGCGACATACTTCCTGTCCGTCTTCAAGTTGCCAAAAAAGACTTTAAAAATCCTAGATGCGATTAGACGGGCTTTCTTCTGGGCTGCCGAGGAGACTTGCACAGGGTCAAAATGTTTGATTGCTTGGAAAAATGTTTGTAAACAAAAAAAATTGGTGGTCTAGGCACCAAAAACTTAGCGGCTCAGAATAACTGTCTACTTATGAAGTTTTCCTACAAATACCTGTCGGCTGCCTCTGAGCACGCCAATGATCTGCGCCACCCTGTGTACGAAGACTTGCCACCCACCATCCTTCAGTACGCCGACGACACGCTGATCATCGCCCATGCATCAATCATAGCTGCCCAAAAACTTAAGCAGATCTTAGATGACTTTGGCCTTGCTACGGGGTTGTGCATCAACTTCTCTAAAACCACCTTCGTTCCCTTACATGTCGACTCGCCGTGTGCCACAGCAATCTCTCATGTCTTTGGATGCGCCATCTCCGGCTTCCCTCAACCATACCTTGGGCTGCCTCTCTCCCCCTACAAGCTCCCACCATCCGCTTTCCAACCACTTGTTACTTCCTATAGATCACTGCTTCCAGGCTGGTGTGCCAAGTTGCTCAACCGCGCTGCGAGACTAGTCCTCATCTCCTCCGTTTTGGATTCCCTTGCGACATACTTCCTGTCCTTCTTCAAGTTGCCAAAAAAGACTTTAAAAATCCTAGATCCGATTAGACGGGCTTTCTTCTAGGCTGCCGAGGAGACGTGCACAGGGTCAAAATGTTTGATTGCTTGGGAAAATGTTTGTAAACCGAAAAAATTTGGTGGTCTAGGCATCAAAAACTTAGCGTCTCAGAATAACTGTCTACTTATGAAGTTTGCCTACAAATACCTGTCGGCTGCCTCTGACCACGCCAATGATCTGCGCCACCCTGTGTACGAAGACTTGCCACCCACCATCCTTCAGTACGCCGACGACACGCTGATCATCGCCCATGCATCAACCATAGCTGCCCAAAAACTTAAGCAGATCTTAGATGACTTTGGCCTTGCTACGGGGCTGTGCATCAACTTCTCTAAAACCACCTTCGTTCCCTTACATGTCGACTCGCCGTGTGCCGCAGCAATCTCTCATGTCTTTGGATGCGCCATCTCCGGCTTCCCTCAACCATACCTTGGGCTGCCTCTCTCCCCCTAAAAGCTCCCACCATCCGCTTTCCAACCACTTGTTACTTCCGATAGATCACTGCTTCCAGGCTGGTGTGCCAAGCTGCTCAACCGCGCTGCGAGACTAGTCCTCATCTCCTCCGTTTTGGATTCCCTTGCGACATACTTCCTGTCCGTCTTCAAGTTGCCAAAAAAGACTTTAAAAATCCTAGATGCGATTAGATGGGCTTTCTTCTGGGCTGCCGAGGAGACGTGCACAGGGTCAAAATGTTTGATTGCTTGGGAAAATGTTTGTAAACCGAAAAAATTTGGTGGTCTAGGCATCAAAAACTTAGCGGCTGAGAATAACTGTCCACTTATGAAGTTTGCCTACAAACACCTGTCGGCTGCCTCTGACCACGCCAATGATCTGCGCCACCCTGTGTACGAAGACTTGCCACCCACCATCCTTCAGTACACCGACGACACGCTGATCATCGCCCATGCATCAATGATAGCTGCACAAAAACTTAAGCAGATCTTAGATGACTTTGTCCTTGCTACGGGGCTGTGCATCAACTTCTCTAAAACCACCTTCGTTCCCTTACATGTCGACTCGCCGTGTGCCGCAGCAATCTCTCATGTCTTTGGATGCGCCATCTCCGGCTTCCCTCAACCATACCTTGGGCTGCCTCTCTCCCCCTACAAGCTCCCACCATCCGCTTTCCAACCACTTGTTACTTCCTATAGATCACTGCTTCCAGGCTGGTGTGCCAAGCTGCTCAACCGCGCTGCGAGACTAGTCCTCATCTCCTCCGTTTTGGATTCCCTTGCGACATACTTCATGTCCGTCTTCAAGTTGCCAAAAAAGACTTTGAAAATCCTAGATGCGATTAGACGGGCTTTCTTCTGGGCTGCCAAGGAGACGTGCACAGGGTCAAAATGTTTGATTGCTTGGGAAAATGTTTGTAAACCGAAAAAATTTGGTGGTCTAGGCATCAAAAACTTAGCGGCTCAGAATAACTGTCTACTTATGAAGTTTGCCTACAAATACCGGTCGGCTGCCTCTGACCACGCCAATGATCTGCGCCACCCAATGTACGAAGACTTGCCACCCACCATCCTTCAGTACGCCGACGACACGCTGATCATCGCCCATGCATCAACCATAGCTGCCCAAAAACTTAAGCAGATCTTAGATGACTTTGGCCTTGCTACGGGGCTGTGCATCAACTTCTCTAAAACCACCTTCGTTTCCTTACATGTCGACTCGCCGTGTGCCGCAGCAATCTCTCATGTCTTTGGATGCGCCATCTCCGGCTTCCCTCAACCATACCTTGGGCTGCCTCTCTCCCCCTACAAGCTCCCACCATCCGCTTTCCAACCACTTGTTACTTCCGATAGATCACTGCTTCCAGGCTGGTGTGCCAAGCTGCTCAACCGCGCTGCGAGACTAGTCCTCATCTCCTCCGTTTTGGATTCCCTTGCGACATACTTCCTGTCCGTCTTCAAGTTGCCAAAAAAGACTTTAAAAATCCTAGATGCGATTAGACGGGCTTTCTTCTGGGCTGCCGAGGAGACGTGCACAGGGTCAAAATGTTTGATTGCTTGGGAAAATGTTTGTAAACCGAAAAAATTTGGTGGTCTAGGCATCAAAAACATAGCGGCTCAGAATAACTGTCTACTTATGAAGTTTGCCAACAAATACCTGTCGGCTTCCTCTGACCACGCCAATGATCTGCGCCACCCTGTGTACGAAGACTTGCCACCCACCATCCTTCAGTACGCCGACGACACGCTGATCATCGCCCATGCATCAATCATAGCTGCCCAAAAACTTAAGCAGATCTTAGATGACTTTGGCCTTGCTACGGGGCTGTGCATCAACTTCTCTAAATCCACCTTTGTTCCCTTACATGTCGACTCGCCGTGTGCCGCAGCAATCTCTCATGTATTTGGATGCGCCATCTCCGGCTTCCCTCAACCATACCTTGGGCTGCCTCTCTCCCCCTACAAGCTCCCACCATCCGCTTTCCAACCACTTGTTACTTCCTATAGATCACTGCTTCCAGGCTGGTGTGCCAAGTTGCTCAACCGCGCTGCGAGACTAGTCCTCATCTCCTTCGTTTTGGATTCCCTTGCGACATACTTCCTGTCCGTCTTCAAGTTGCCAAAAAAAGACTTTAAAAATCCTAGATGCGATTAGACGGGCTTTCTTCTGGGCTGCCGAGGAGACGTGCACAGGGTCAAAATGTTTGGTTGCTTGGGAAAATGTTTGTAAACTGAAAAAATTTGGTGGTCTAGGCATCAAAAACTTAGCGGCTCAGAATAACTGTCTACTTATGAAGTTTGCCTACAAATACCTGTCGGCTTCCTCTGACCACGCCAATGATCTGCGCCACCCTGTGTATGAAGACTTGCCACCCACCATCCTTCAGTACGCCGACGACACGCTGATCATCGCCCATGCATCAACCATAGCTGCCCAAAAACTTAAGCAGATCTTAGATGACTTTGGCCTTGCTACGGGGCTGTGCATCAACTTCTCGAAAACCACCTTCGTTCCCTTACATGTCGACTCGCCGTGTGTCGCAGCAATCTCTCATGTCTTTGGATGCGCCATCTCCGGCTTCCCTCAACCATACCTTGGGCTGCCTCTCTCCCCCTAAAAGCTCCCACCATCCGCTTTCCAACCACTTGTTACTTCCGATAGATCACTGCTTCCAGGCTGGTGTGCCAAGCTGCTCAACCGCGCTGCGAGACTAGTCCTCATCTCCTCCGTTTTGGATTCCCTTGCGACATACTTCCTGTCCGTCTTCAAGTTGCCAAAAAAGACTTTAAAAATCCTAGATGCGATTAGATGGGCTTTCTTCTGGGCTGCCGAGGAGACGTGCACAGGGTCAAAATGTTTGATTGCTTGGGAAAATGTTTGTAAACCGAAAAAATTTGGTGGTCTAGGCATCAAAAACTTAGCGGCTCAGAATAACTGTCCACTTATGAAGTTTGCCTACAAACACCTGTCGGCTGCCTCTGACCACGCCAATGATCTGCGCCACCCTGTGTACGAAGACTTGCCACCCACCATCCTTCAGTACACCGACGACACGCTGATCATCGCCCATGCATCAATGATAGCTGCACAAAAACTTAAGCAGATCTTAGATGACTTTGTCCTTGCTACGGGGCTGTGCATCAACTTCTCTAAAACCACCTTCGTTCCCTTACATGTCGACTCGTCGTGTGCCGCAGCAATCTCTCATGTCTTTGGATGCGCCATCTCCGGCTTCCCTCAACCATACCTTGGGCTGCCTCTCTCCCCCTACAAGCTCCCACCATCCGCTTTCCAACCACTTGTTACTTCCTATAGATCACTGCTTCCAGGCTGGTGTGCCAAGCTGCTCAACCGCGCTGCGAGACTAGTCCTCATCTCCTCCGTTTTGGATTCCCTTGCGACATACTTCATGTCCGTCTTCAAGTTGCCAAAAAAGACTTTGAAAATCCTAGATGCGATTAGACGGGCTTTCTTCTGGGCTGCCGAGGAGACGTGCACAGGGTCAAAATGTTTGATTGCTTGGGAAAATGTTTGTAAACCGAAAAAATTTGGTGGTCTAGGCATCAAAAACTTAGCGGCTCAGAATAACTGTCTACTTATGAAGTTTGCCTACAAATACCGGTCGGCTGCCTCTGACCACGCCAATGATCTGCGCCACCCAATGTACGAAGACTTGCCACCCACCATCCTTCAGTACGCCGACGACACGCTGATCATCGCCCATGCATCAACCATAGCTGCCCAAAAACTTAAGCAGATCTTAGATGACTTTGGCCTTGCTACGGGGCTGTGCATCAACTTCTCTAAAACCACCTTCGTTCCCTTACATGTCGACTCGTCGTGTGCCGCAGCAATCTCTCATGTCTTTGGATGCGCCATCTCCGGCTTCCCTCAACCATACCTTGGGCTGCCTCTCTCCCCCTACAAGCTCCCACCATCCGCTTTCCAACCACTTGTTACTTCCGATAGATCACTGCTTCCAGGCTGGTGTGCCAAGCTGCTCAACCGCGCTGCGAGACTAGTCCTCATCTCCTCCGTTTTGGATTCCCTTGCGACATACTTCCTGTCCGTCTTCAAGTTGCCAAAAAAGACTTTAAAAATCCTAGATGCGATTAGACGGGCTTTCTTCTGGGCTGCCGAGGAGACGTGCACAGGGTCAAAATGTTTGATTGCTTGGGAAAATGTTTGTAAACCGAAAAAATTTGGTGGTCTAGGCATCAAAAACTTAGCGGCTCAGAATAACTGTCTACTTATGAAGTTTGCCAACAAATACCTGTCGGCTTCCTCTGACCACGCCAATGATCTGCGCCACCCTGTGTACGAAGACTTGCCACCCACCATCCTTCAGTACGCCGACGACACGCTGATCATCGCCCATGCATCAATCATAGCTGCCCAAAAACTTAAGCAGATCTTAGATGACTTTGGCCTTGCTACGGGGCTGTGCATCAACTTCTCTAAATCCACCTTTGTTCCCTTACATGTCGACTCGCCGTGTGCCGCAGCAATCTCTCATGTATTTGGATGCGCCATCTCCGGCTTCCCTCAACCATACCTTGGGCTGCCTCTCTCCCCCTACAAGCTCCCACCATCCGCTTTCCAACCACTTGTTACTTCCTATAGATCACTGCTTCCAGGCTGGTGTGCCAAGTTGCTCAACCGCGCTGCGAGACTAGTCCTCATCTCCTTCGTTTTGGATTCCCTTGCGACATACTTCCTGTCCGTCTTCAAGTTGCCAAAAAAAGACTTTAAAAATCCTAGATGCGATTAGACGGGCTTTCTTCTGGGCTGCCGAGGAGACGTGCACAGGGTCAAAATGTTTGGTTGCTTGGGAAAATGTTTGTAAACCGAAAAAATTTGGTGGTCTAGGCATCAAAAACTTAGCGGCTCAGAATAACTGTCTACTTATGAAGTTTGCCTACAAATACCTGTCGGCTTCCTCTGACCACGCCAATGATCTGCGCCACCCTGTGTATGAAGACTTGCCACCCATCATCCTTCAGTACGCCGACGACACGCTGATCATCGCCCATGCATCAATCATAGCTGCACAAAAACTTAAATAGATCTTAGATGACTTTGGCCTTGCTACGGGGTTGTGCATCAACTTCTCTAAAACCACCTTCGTTCCCTTACATGTCGACTCGCCGTGTGCCGCAGCAATCTCTCATGTCTTTGGATGCGCCGTCTCCGGCTTCCCTCAACCATACCTTGGGCTGCCTCTCTCCCCCTACAAGCTCCCACCATCCGCTTTCCAACCACTTGTTACTTCCTATAGATCACTGCTTCCAGGCTGTTGTGCCAAGCTGCTCAACCGCGCTGCGAGACTAGTCCTCATCTCCTCTGTTTTGGATTCCCTTGCGACATACTTCCTGTCCGTCTTCAATTTGCCAAAAAAGACTTTAAAAATCCTAGATGCGATTAGACGGGCTTTCTTCTGGGCTGCCGAGGAGACGTGCACAGGGTCAAAATGTTTGATTGCTTGGGAAAATGTTTGTAAACCGAAAAAATTTGGTGGTCTAGGCATCAAAAACTTAGCGGCTCAGAATAACTGTCTACTTATGAAGTTTGCCTACAAATACCGGTCGGCTGCCTCTGACCACGCCAATGATCTGCGCCACCCAATGTACGAAGACTTGCCACCCACCATCCTTCAGTACGCCGACGACACGCTGATCATCGCCCATGCATCAACCATAGCTGCCCAAAAACTTAAGCAAATCTTAGATGACTTTGGCCTTGCTACGGGGCTGTGCATCAACTTCTCTAAAACCACCTTCGTTTCCTTACATGTCGACTCGCCGTGTGCCACCGCAATCTCTCATGTCTTTCGATGCGCCATCTCCGGCTTCCCTCAACCATACCTTGGGCTGCCTCTTTCCCCCTACAAGCTCCCACCATCCGCTTTCCAACCACTTGTTACTTCCTATAGATCACTGCTTCCAGGCTGGTGTGCCAAGCTGCTCAACCGCGCTGCGAGACTAGTCCTCATCTCCTTCGTTTTGGATTCCCTTGCGACATACTTCCTGTCCGTCTTCAAGTTGCCAAAAAAGACTTTAAAAATCCTAGATGCGATTAGACGGGCTTTCTTCTGGGCTGCCGAGGAGACGTGCACAGGGTCAAAATGTTTGATTGCTTGGGAAAATGTTTGTAAACCGAAAAAATTTGGTGGTCTAGGCATCAAAAACTTAGCGGCTCAGAATAACTGTCTACTTATGAAGTTTGCCTACAAATACCTGTCGGCTGCCTCTGACCACGCCAATGATCTGCGCCACCCTGTGTACGAAGACTTGCCACCCACCATCCTTCAGTACGCCGATGACACGCTGATCATCGCCCATGCATCAACCATAGCTGCCCAAAAACTTAAGCAGATCTTAGATGACTTTGGCCTTGCTACGGGGCTGTGCATCAACTTCTCTAAAACCACCTTCGTTCCCTTACATGTCGACTCGCCGTGTGCCGCAGCAATCTCTCATGTTTTTGGATGCGCCATCTCCGGCTTCCCTCAACCATACCTTGGGCTGCCTCTCTCCCCCTACAAGCTCCCACCATCCGCTTTCCAACCACTTGTTACTTCCTATAGATCACTGCTTCCAGGCTGGTGTGCCAAGCTGCTCAACCGCGCTGCAAGACTAGTCCTCATCTCCTCCGTTTTGGATTCCCTTGCGACATACTTCCTGTCCGTCTTCAAGTTGCCAAAAAAGACTTTAAAAATCCTAGATGCGATTAGACGGGCTTTCTTCTGGGCTGCCGAGGAGACTTGCACAGGGTCAAAATGTTTGAATGCTTGGGAAAATGTTTGTAAACGAAAAAATTTGGTGGTCTAGGCACCAAAAACTTAGCGGCTCAGAATAACTGTCTACTTATGAAGTTTGCCTACAAATACCTGTCGGCTGCCTCTGAGCACGCCAATGATCTGCGCCACCCTATGTACGAAGACTTGCCACCCACCATCCTTCAGTACGCCGACGACACGCTGATCATCGCCCATGCATCAACCATAGCTGCCCAAAAACTAAAGCAGATCTTAGATGACTTTGGCCTTGATACGGGGTTGTGCATCAACTTCTCTAAAACCACCTTCGTTCCCTTACATGTCGACTCGCCGTGTGCCGCAGCAATCTCTCATGTCTTTGGATGCGCCATCTCCGGCTTCCCTCAACCATACCTTGGGCTGCCTCTCTCCCCCTACAAGCTCCCACCATCCGCTTTCCAACCACTTGTTACTTCCTATAGATCACTGCTTCCAGGCTGGTGTGCCGAGCTGCTCAACCGCGTTGCGAGACTAGTCCTCATCTCCTCCGTTTTGGATTCCCTTGCGACATACTTCCTGTCCTTCTTGAAGTTGCCAAAAAAGACTTTAAAAATCCTAGATCCGATTAGATAGGCTTTCTTCTGGGCTGCCGAGGAGACGTGCACAGGGTCAAAATGTTTGATTGCTTGGGAAAATGTTTGTAAACCGAAAAAATTTGGTGGTCTAGGCATCAAAAACTTAGCGGCTCAGAATAACTGTCTACTTATGAAGTTTGCCTACAAATACCTGTCGGCTGCCTCTGACCACGCCAATGATCTACGACACCCTGTGTACGAAGACTTACCACCCACCATCCTTCAGTATGCCGACGACACGCTGATCATCGCCCATGCATCAACCATAGCTGCCCAAAAACTTAAGCAGATCTTAGATGACTTTGGCCTTGCTACGGGGCTGTGCATCAACTTCTCTAAAACCACCTTCGATCCCTTACATGTCGACTCGCCGTGTGCCGCAGCAATCTCTCATGTCTTTGGATGCGCCATCTCCGGCTTCCCTCAACCATACCTTGGGCTGCCTCTCTCCCCCTAAAAGCTCCCACCATCCGCTTTCCAACCACTTGTTACTTCCTATAGATCACTGCTTCCAGGATGGTGTGCCAAGCTGCTCAACCGCGCTGCGAGACTTGTCCTCATCTCCTCCGTTTTGGATTCCCTTGCGACATACTTCCTGTCCGTCTTCAAGTTGCCAAAAAAGACTTTAAAAATCCTAGATGCGATTAGACGGGCTTTCTTCTGGGCTGCCGAGGAGACGTGCACAGGGTCAAAAGGTTCGATTGCTTGGGAAAATGTTTGTAAACCGAAAAAATTTGGTGGTCTAGGCATCAAAAACTTAGCGGCTCAGAATAATTGTCTACTTATGAAGTTTGCCTACAAATACCTGTCGGCTGCCTCTGACCACGCCAATGATCTGCGCCACCCTATGTACGAAGACTTGCCACCCACCATCCTTCAGTACGCCTACGACACGCTGATCATCGCCCATGCATCAACCATAGCTGCCCAAAAACATAAGCAGATCTTAGATGACTTTGGCCTTGCTACGGGGCTGTGCATCAACTTCTCTAAAACCACCTTCGTTCCCTTACATGTCGACTCGCCGTGTGCCGCAGCAATCTCTCATGTCTTTGGATGCGCCATCTCCGGCTTCCCTCAACCATACCTTGGGCTGCCTCTCTCCCCCTACAAGCTCCCACCATCCGCTTTCCAACCACTTGTTACTTCTTATAGATCACTGCTTCCAGGCTGGTGTGCCAAGCTGCTCAACCGCGCTGCGAGACTAGTCCTCATCTCCTCCGTTTTGGATTCCCTTGCGACATACTTCCTGTCCTTCTTCAAGTTGCCAAAAAAGACTTTAAAAATCCTAGATGCGATTAGACGGGCTTTCTTCTGGGCTGCCGAGGAGACGTGCACAGGGTCAAAATGTTTGATTGCTTGGGAAAATGTTTGTAAACCGAAAAAATTTGGTGGTCTAGGCATCAAAAACTTAGCGGCTCAGAATAACTGTCTACTTATGAAGTTTGCCTACAAATACCTGTCGGCTGCCTCTGACCACGCCAATGATCTGCGCCACCCTGTGTACGAAGACTTGCCACCCACCATCCTTCAGTACGTCGACGACACGCTGATCATCGCCCATGCATCAACCATAGCTGCCCAAAAACTTAAGCAGATCTTAGATGACTTTGGCCTTGCTACGGGGATGTGCATCAACTTCTCTAAAACCACCTTCGTTCCCTTACATGTCGACTCGCCGTGTGCCGCAACAATCTCTCATGTCTTTGGATGCGCCATCTCCGGCTTCCCTCAACCATAGCTTGGGCTGCCTCTCTCCCCCAAAAAGCTCCCACCATCCGCTTTCCAACCACTTGTTACTTCCTATAGATCACTGCTTCCAGGCCGGTGTGCCAAGCTGCTCAACCGCGCTGCGAGACTAGTCCTCATCTCCTCCGTTTTGGATTCCCTTGCGACATACTTCCTGTCCGTCTTCAAGTTGCCAAAAAAGACTTTAAAAATCCTAGATGCGATTAGACGGGCTTTCTTCTGGGCTGCCGAGGAGACGTGCACAGGGTCAAAATGTTTGATTGCTTGGGAAAATGTTTGTAAACCGAAAAAATTTGGTGGTCTAGGCATCAAAAACTTAGCGGCTCAGAATAATTGTCTACTTATGAAGTTTGCCTACAAATACCTGTCGGCTGCCTCTGACCACGCCAATGATCTGCGCCACCCTATGTACGAAGACTTGCCACCCACCATCCTTCAGTACGCCTACGACACGCTGATCATCGCCCATGCATCAACCATAGCTGCCCAAAAACATAAGCAGATCTTAGATGACTTTGGCCTTGCTACGGGGCTGTGCATCAACTTCTCTAAAACCACCTTCGTTCCCTTACATGTCGACTCGCCGTGTGCCGCAGCAATCTCTCATGTTTTTGCATGCGCCATCTCCGGCTTCCCTCAACCATACCTTGGGCTGCCTCTCTCCCCCTACAAGCTCCCACCATCCGCTTTCCAACCACTTGTTACTTCTTATAGATCACTGCTTCCAGGCTGGTGTGCCAAGCTGCTCAACCGCGCTGCGAGACTAGTCCTCATCTCCTCCGTTTTGGATTCCCTTGCGACATACTTCCTGTCCTTCTTCAAGTTGCCAAAAAAGACTTTAAAAATCCTAGATGCGATTAGACGGGCTTTCTTCTGGGCTGCCGAGGAGACGTGCACAGGGTCAAAATGTTTGATTGCTTGGGAAAATGTTTGTAAACCGAAAAAATTTGGTGGTCTAGGCATCAAAAACTTAGCGGCTCAGAATAACTGTCTACTTATGAAGTTTGCCTACAAATACCTGTCGGCTGCCTCTGACCACGCCAATGATCTGCGCCACCCTGTGTACGAAGACTTGCCACCCACCATCCTTCAGTACGTCGACGACACGCTGATCATCGCCCATGCATCAACCATAGCTGCCCAAAAACTTAAGCAGATCTTAGATGACTTTGGCCTTGCTACGGGGATGTGCATCAACTTCTCTAAAACCACCTTCGTTCCCTTACATGTCGACTCGCCGTGTGCCGCAGCAATCTCTCATGTCTTTGGATGCGCCATCTCCGGCTTCCCTCAACCATATCTTGGGCTGCCTCTCTCCCCCTAAAAGCTCCCACCATCCGCTTTCCAACCACTTGTTACTTCCTATAGATCACTGCTTCCAGGCCGGTGTGCCAAGCTGCTCAACCGCGCTGCGAGACTAGTCCTCATCTCCTCCGTTTTGGATTCCCTTGCGACATACTTCCTGTCCGTCTTCAAGTTGCCAAAAAAGACTTTAAAAATCCTAGATGCGATTAGACGGGCTTTCTTCTGGGCTGCCGAGGAGACGTGCACAGGGTCAAAATGTTTGATTGCTTGGGAAAATGTTTGTAAACCGAAAAAATTTGGTGGTCTAGGCATCAAAAACTTAGCGGCTCAGAATAACTGTCTACTTATGAAGTTTGCCTACAAATACCTGTCGGCTGCCTCTGACCACGCCAATGATCTGCGCCACCCTGTGTACGAAGACTTGCCACCCACCATCCTTCAGTACGCCGACGACACGCTGATCATCGCCCATGCATCAACCATAGCTGCCCAAAAACTTAAGCAGATCTTAGATGACTTTGGCCTTGCTACGGGGCTGTGCATCAACTTCTCTAAAACCACCTTCGTTCCCTTACATGTCGACTCGCCGTGTGCCGCAGCAATCTCTCATGTCTTTGGATGCGCCATCTCCGGCTTCCCTCAACCATACCTTGGGCTGCCTCTCTCCCCCTACAAGCTCCTACCATCCGCTCTCCAACCACTTGTTACTTCCTATAGATCACTGCTTCCAGGCTGGTGTGCCACGCTGCGAGACTAGTCCTCATCTCCTTCGTTTTGGATTCCCTTGCGACATACTTCCTGTCCGTCTTCAAGTTGCCAAAAAAGACTTCAAAAATCCTAGATGTGATTAGACGGGCTTTCTTCTGGGCTGCCGAGGAGACGTGCACAGGGTCAAAATGTTTGATTGCTTGGGAAAATGTTTGTAAACCGAAAAAATTTGGTGGTCTAGGCATCAAAAACTTAGCGGCTCAGAATAACTGTCTACTTATGAAGTTTGCCTACAAATACCTGTCGGCTGCCTCTGACCACGCCAATGATCTGCGCCACCCTGTGTACGAAGACTTGCCACCCACCATCCTTCAGTACGCCGACGACACGCTGATCATCGCCCATGCATCAACCATAGCTGCCCAAAAACTTAAGCAGATCTTAGATGACTTTGGCCTTGCTACGGGATCTTAAGCTGATCAGTTCTCGCCTAGGGCGGCCTACAAGATCTTGTTGCATGAAGAAGTAGAGGATGATCACGCTGACCTAATTTGGAGGTTTCGGGCTCCTCATAAAATCAAGCTCTTCGCTTGGCTGCTGTTTCGTGGCCGGCTCAACACCAAGGCTAATCTGGCGCATAAACACATGTCTGATTCGGCAGCTTGCCCAAGATGTGATGCCTCCTCTGAAGACACATCCCACCTGTTCATATCCTGCCCGCGCGCGGCAGGAATCTGGGCCAGACTTGGGCTCTCGCCCACGCCAAGATTCCAGGACCTTTGGCTGGTCCCCCGTCCTGACCAGCTTGACGATCGCGTTTGGCCTGAAATGCTCATGATCATCCTATGGAGGATTTGGGACTCTAGGAATGCTGCTGTCTTCCGCTCGCTGGATCACACACCTGAAACCACCATTCGAAATATTGTAACAGACTTAGAACTATTCTCTCATCGCTTTCGAGACCCAGTTGATAAGGTAGTTGCCACATGCTGGCTTGGCTACCTTGCCACACGGCTAGCCGTGTCCTTGTAATCTGTTAACTGCCAGGCCCGTCTTGGCCACTTGAGCAATATATT
>NC_041387.1:8781725-8783276 GCF_002162155.2 Triticum dicoccoides
CGACGTTCCTGCCGCTGCTTCAGACCCGACAAGATCGCAGTTCGTCGTGGGATTTCGCCTCGGTTATTCCACAGCCTTATCTCATGTTGATTTGCATATTCAGAGTTGAGCGTTTATGTGGTTTGTATATAAACAAGTCATTCTAACGAAAGATAATTTGATTAAGCGCAACTGGACAGGTTCTACTAGGTGTAGTTTCCGTGATCGGGATGAAAATATCAAGCATCTTTTCTTTGATTGCCCGTTGGCGAGGGTGCTATGGCGCTCGGTGCAAATTGCTTTTAACATTACTCCTCCGAATTCGGTTAGGTCGTTTTTTGGAACGTGGCTTGCCGGTATAGAGGCCGAAATAGCTAGACAAATTCGAGTAGGAGCATGTGCATTGTTATGGGCAATTTGGAACTGCATAAATGATTTGGCTTTTAACAGAACAACTACTATTCATTTTTTGCAGGTTTTGTTCCGGGCTACTGCGCTAATCCGTATGTGGTCCTTACTCACTCCGACGGAGGCCAAGGAGCGTTTGGTTACTGGATCTCTCCGGTGGGAGACGGTAGCGCGGGATATCTTCAACCGGTTTAGATGGCGGTCATGTAATAGGATAGGCGATTAGTTTACCTATCTATCTTTTGCCAGCCGGTTGTGGCTTTTGGGCCTTGTTTTCCTTTTACTAGCTCTTTGTGAGCCAGCTTCTTATTTTGATGCAGACTGCAAGACCTTGTTAAACTACTTTATTTATTTATGAATGTGGCCGCATGCATCGTTTTGATGCAGAGGTCAGGGAGTCCCCCTTTTCGAAAGAAAAAAAGAAAAAAGAAAAAGCGTCCAGGACCGAGTTGATTCACACTATTGCTGAGTTTTCTGACGGCGGCATCAGCAGTCAAACGATCAAGTTTTGGAAGCCAAACTAAACCAACTCGTGTGCATCTTGGTGAAATTATTCCATGCTTCTGGAGGCGTTGATCGCCAGGGCCTATGCGTCGCTGCAACATAGGCGGTGCGGTGGTGGCGGCAATACAATGACGATAACATTTGTTCCATGCTTCTGCAACAACGAAGGAGCTTCCACAACGACGACGACATTTGTTCCATGCTTCTGCAACGATGATGGGCGGCACCGACCACCGCCTCCGCCACGACATCCAAGGTGGTACGAGCTCGGCAGAGGGGCACTATGAATAATAATGTGTGAGCGCGACAAAGGCGACGTTTGCATAGCCACAAGGGTAACACAGGGGATGTTGCGATGGCGGGGTCCATCAGACAGCCCAAGCGAGCGTTCACCCGAGCACGCAATACAGCTCATGCATGTTGCAAACTGCTCGACGCGGTGATCGGGCAGCTGCCGCGTGTGCCATCCAATGACTGTGAAGGCGGCCGATCCGATCAAAATATCATCCGACCGATGCACAACCGGTCCCAAATTTTTTGGTGGCGGCAGCCCCTTCCCATCTATCGGCCCAACCCTCCCTTCTCTTCCCCAGCCCAGATTAAAATAAATCAAGGCGGATCTGGGATCGATCCACACCTGCATCGGAGAGGAAGCCTCAA
>NC_041387.1:8783428-8790041 GCF_002162155.2 Triticum dicoccoides
AACCTGCATCGGAGAGGAGCGGATCGGAAGAGCTTGATGGCACTCGATCTGGGATCCATGTTCCTAGACCTAGCTGCAGCTGCTGCTGCTTACGGCCGCCTCGACGAGGACGACGACGCCCACGCGAAGCCTGACAAGAGTCCATCACAGGATTCTCCGTCCCTGAATCCCCCTGCTTATGGCTACCCCGACGGCGGCGGCGACCAGCCACGCTTCGTCTTCGTCGAGCCGTGTGCCTACTTTGCCGACCGCCGCAACGCCACCACCGCCGGCTGCAGCATGGACGGCCTCCGTCTCCGGGGGGACATCGAGGTCACCTTCTGCACCGTCCAACCACCGCAGGTCTCCTACCTCTGCGTCCACACCACCGCCACCGACCACACTGTGTTCGCCGTCCGGCCTAATATAGTTGCCACAGAGACTGACGGCGGCCTCGTCCTCCTATGCGTCGCCGTCGGCGACCGCCCATCCGATGCCATGTTTCGCCACAAACGACACTACTTCGTCTACGACGCCAGCGTCCCCGAGCTCAAGCACATCAAGCAGCCCGGCGACGACCACCCAGTCAACGAGCGGTCGTTCGCCATTGTGCGCAAACCTGACCGCAGCTACGTCCTCGCCGCACAAGCCGGTGTGTTCTTCGGATACCGCAACCCTTCTGCTCACCTCTGCCTGTATAACTCCGGTACCAACTCCTGGAGCAAACTGCGGGTGAATGTCGATTCAGTCCCCTACGACGAGTTCATCACATACAATGCATTCACCGTCGGAGGAGATAAAGGCACAGTGGCCTGGGTAGATCTCTCACATATGATCATCTTCTGCAACGTGCTGGACAAACGCCCCAAGCTTCGTTTCCTAAGACTACCGATCCAGCCGACGAATGCAGGTGGATTGCCGGCTGTTCGGGACGTCTCGGTCCTTGATGGCTTCATCAAGATGGTCGAGCTGCAGCACCGTGCCAATGGTTGGAAGGCCACAATATGGAGCATCAAGACTGGTATCTTCTCCAAAATGGCTTGGCGCGTCGATTACCAGTTCGATTCGTCTGATATACCCGAACCGTCGCTGCCTAAGCTGAAGCTCCCTGAAGGTGTCACGGCTCAGCCTACCTTGTCGACTCTCCATATTGGCCTGCCCAAGCTGAGCCTGCCAGATGATGGAATTCTTTATTTACTAGCCAAGATTGACTACCGTGACAGGCAGCACACAGCGTGGGTGCTTGCTGTTGACATGAAGAACAAGACTGTCCAGAGAGTGGCCGGGTTTAGCCCTAAGAGGGCTATTGGTTTATGCAGGGGCTACGATTCAAGTACAATCTCCAAATATCTCAAAGTTGCTTCAGGTAACTTTTTCCACCGCTGCCTTACCATCTGCCACTTCCTGTGCATGCTAAATTATATTACCAGATTAATTAAAACAAGTTCTTCATGGTGGAGAGAGGGAGGGGGGGCTGTATCATCATATCAATCACACACAGACATTTTAGGGTCTAGGGTGGATACTCTGAGTTCAACCGAAATAAGATATGCTAGTTAGGTCAATGGTACTCCCTCCGTTCGAAAAAGCTTGTCCCTTAAATGAATGTATCTACCACCAAGTCAGTGCTAGATACATTCATTTGAAAGACAAGCTTTTTCGAGCGGAGGGAGTACGTACCATTCATCTGAAGACATTTCTAGGATCGGTGACGTCTAGCGCTGCTGATTTGGGAATACCATGCTGAGGTGTTGAAGACATTATAGTATATAGATACACACCGGCAACATACAAATCTAGCATGTGGTGGAAGCAGATATACGGCCAATACTCAAGTAAAATGCTAGCATTTGGGAACCACTGAAATTCTCCCCAGAGCAATTACCTTTTCCTGTGACACATTTCCACTTGGGTGTTGCTGGATTCTACTACTATAAACTATTTACTTGTAGATCAGCTCTACATCTTCTAACAAGTCTGAACTATTTCAGCTTTCCGTTTCACAAGGAAGCCCAAATTAAGTGGTGGTTATATATTAGGGCTGCGCTATGTAGTCGTTTATGGATCAGCTTCTTGTTTCTTCCCAACAATTACTGAAGACTTGTGCTAAATTTGATGCGCCAGGTACAAAAGAAAATTAATATCGAAAGGACCAGAGATGCCATTACTACGATGCAAGTAGGATCTCCAGAAATCTCCAAACAAGCTAGCTAGCCAGGGAATCCATATGATTGCCGGGACAAGAAGGCGCAGCTGCAGTGTGCATGATATATGGTGTTGGGCGGGCCGATGATTAATCCGGGTGTGGTATGAGATGAGCAAGGCTAGTGATTCCCTGGCATATCAAGTTAGAACTAATATATAATCTTTTAGATAAAAGACCTTACATTAGTTTACAGAGGAACACTTCTTAGAAATGCAGTACAATATGCGTTGCCCTTTTGATTGCTGCAGGGTGTCTGTTGTCATGTCTTGTGCACAGATATGCAGGACAACTTGCTGCACGTACGTTTGATGTTTATTAGGTGGTGGCGTGGACTTTATTTCTCGACGATTTGATGTTTACTAGGATTTTCATATAGGCTTGCTTGCTGAATTAATTAACCAAGTGATGTTGGGATCATAGCGCGCGGACGTGCAACATGAAGTAAGTCTCACGGTGCGATCAACGCCTCCAGAATCACGGTGCGATCTATCGTCATCTGGGGAAGCTACGAGGAAGCTATCGTCATCTGGGGTGACACGCTCTTGGTTAGCCTTAGGCATGCATGATACACCTTCCTGAGACCAGCAAAACTTAGGCGTGTGTCTTTCTTGCTACATTCAGCAGCCTAGCATGAAAGAGGGATGTGTTGATTATAGATCTCTCGATGAAACCTAGAGTTGGTAATTTGCATACCGATCGATATTTTTGGCGTTCCTGCCGCAGTGTTGGTTCAGAGTTGAACAAACTGCCGCACCTCGAAGTTCCCAAATGCGCCGCGGCCGAAGAAGGGCAAGACATCCGCGAAGAAGAAGAAGGCGGCGGACGGCTCCGGCACCTCGAAGGCGCTGAGGAAGAAGCTTGCAGGGTGTGTGACGAGCGCGGCGGCTACCGAAGCGCCGCCGAGCTCACTTGTTGAGCCGGGGCCGACGCGCACCATGTGTTCGACGATATGCCCCAAAGGTAAAAGAAATCCTGAACTTTTTTTTCCTTCTTTATTTTTTGAATGCATACATATAGATAGCTTATTGCCTTATTCTATATATATACTTTGTAGTGTGAACGATGATGCATACATGTCAACTATGGGTGTTGGCTCGAACAATTTGCATTGGTCTCAAACCAACGACATGCATTTTGAAGACCATGAGTTCGAGGTGGACGAGGATGGTGAGGGCATTGTCGACGCACCGAAAGGAAGAGCGGACAATTACTCCAACGCCGAAGACATCTTAATATGCAATACTTGGTTGCAAGTGTCGAGGGATCCATTCGTTGAAGGTGATCAAAGTAGAGATGCTTATTGGCTCCGGATGAAAGAACACTTTGATCTTCGCAACGTGAGTGGAATTGACCGCTCGACACGTTCACTTCGCTCCCGATGGTCGACCATCAATAGGGATTGTCAACAATGGTCGGCCGCACAAAAAGCGGTTGACAAGTTGAACCCAAGTGGCACCAACGATGATGATAGGGTAAGTGTGGTTTCATCATTCCTCATGTTCACATCATGCTTGTTGTTGGTGTTTCTTGTGCTAAACTTGTTTTGTTTTCATATAGTTGAATATTGCACAAAACTTGTTCAAAGGAGAGGAGAAGAGGACCAAGAAGGGGAAGATCAAGAAAGGAAGGCCATTTTCCTTGCCTCATTGCTATGAAGTATTGAAGGATGATGAGAAATGGAAAAAGCGTGAGGATATTGATGATTTGGATTTGAGCAAAAAACGCAAGCGAACAATTAATTTGGAAGATGATGATGAGGATGATGCATCAAGTGAAGATGGCAAGAGAAGCCCCACCCCAAACTCGGTTTCATACTCGAAGCCAAAACGACCGGATGGCACGAAAAAGGACAAAGAAAAGAAGAAGAGGAAAGGAGATTATGAGATCAAAAATGCTATGAAAGCAATTGTCAACGCAAGAAGAGAAGCCAGCGAGGTGAGGAAAATGGCAAGGAACCAAGATGCCGCGGCCAAGGAGAGGAGGGTGGCCGCCGAGGAGAGGAAAGTGGCATTGGAGGAGAGGAAGATGGCCATGGAGGAGCGAGCTAAGTTGTTGGAATGAAAATCGCATGAAGATGACGTTCAAGATCTTGGCAACACCTTCCAAGCTTCACGTGATGATGATACGTTGCGCAACAATGAAGAGGAGGAGGAAGAATCGTCTTCGGAGGAAGAGGATGAAGACGAAGACGAGGACAAGGCTTGATTCTTGTGTCTTTCGTTTGTGTCATAAACTTGGTTTGTATGTTGAAATTAGTTTAATTATGTTGTGGGCATGAACTTTTGGGCACGAACTTGGTTGGAATGATCTTTGTGATTCCATATATGCAATGTGTTTTGTGTTGAAGTATAAAATTCGTGCCCAAAATGAACAAATGTGTGCGCCTGTGCGCGCCGCATTTTAGCGCTTCTGCTGGAGCAAGCGTTGCGCGACGCGCCAAACCCGGCGTTGCGCGCGCCGCAAACCAGATTTTAGCGCGCCGCGCGTTGGGCGCCTGTTGGAGATGCTCTAAGCTTGATATTGAAACTCATTTAGCCAATGTATTGCCAGTTGCCACATTCTTTTTTTTTTCCACAAAGTTAGCTTCCACATCCTTGCTATATTTAAGGAGTACTTTGGTTTATTTGTTCTCTGGAAACTGCACCCCCGTCTTCTTTGGCTCATTTGTTCAACTTATGAGGGAAATGAGGAGGTCCTTCTGCTATTGTTCAGGCTTGAATCCAAGAAAGTTGAACTGCATGCACCATGCTCTTAGTTAGGCATGTGACCAGCAAACTTATATAGGCGTGTGTCAGCAGCCTGGCATGAAAGAGGTGGTAATTAGGCGTGTGTCAGCAGCAACCTTAGTTAGGCATGTTAATAATAGATCTCTCGATGAAACCCAAAGGTCGTAATTTGCATACCGAAACAGTCAATCGTTGTAGGTTACGTGCTCTCAAGTCTTGAATTGTACTTCCTTCGTCCCATAATATAAGAACATTTTTGACACTACACTAGTGTCAAAAACGTTCTTATATTATGGGACGGAGGTAGTACTAATCAAGAATTGGCATTCTTAACGGTATCTTCATATTCATCTGCAACAACTAAATACAAAGAAAAGACACGAATATGCAGATTGGATAAAAATGAAGTTGTGCATGTTAGAATAATGTTTAGGTTAGACCTAGACCCAGGTCAAAATAGAAGTGTTAGTTAAAGTGGTGTGGGACTTGAGCCACTTGCTATGTTCAGACTTATAAACGGTGTTTCGGTGGTGCAGCTCGTCAGCTCCCGTGGAATAAAAACTCACCCGCGAAAAAAGGAGAAAAGAAAAAGACTTGAGATACAGTTTGGGAACTAGCTGCTACTGTTCGAAGCTGGTATGCCTGATCGCATAAAATTTGAACAAATCTTGCATGAAATTCCATCCCTTAAACTACTGTACCGTAGTAGTGTAGTTAATAGCAGCCGTTGGAGATGGATTCTGTTTCAGAAACAGTCCAGGAAACAAGCTAGCAGTAAAACCCCAAACACCATAGGCCCATCCAAATGAGGAGAGCAAGAGCTCCCCCCATGAAGCTGCACGAAAAGGCGAGCTCCTAGATCAGGCCGTCTCCGTCCCATCATTTTCAGTGCGCGCACAGGCTCACCCACCCACTCGCTCACTGCCAGTTCCTCACTCCCAATCCCACTGTGGCCACCGCGAGCCATGATTTTCCCTGCAGGTGCTCCCAGCATATGAGTACAAGGAAATGAATTTGTACTACGTGCTTGTAGTTTTCTGCCTGAAGTTCTGAATTCTGAAACCTGTCTCCCACATGGCGGGAAAAGGTATGCACGTGGAGTTCACGTGCATGGCCCTACTAATCCATCAGCGTGCGTGCAGTGCAATGCTCAGCTCAGCTCAGTGTCAACAAGGGTAGATCTCATCTGATCAAAAGTGGTAAAGCACACAACAAAAGGCTATTGAACTTCAAGGTCCATCAACTCAGTGTATCTTATATGTTAGTGATTTACAGAGGCTGTCGTCAACAGATTACACCGAGAACAAGCGTCATTGAAGCCTGACGAAATTTGCCGACATGAGGGTGAGCTGAACAAAGCCTTTATCTACTACTCGTAATGTTTAGGTGGGTGGTGAGCCTGCAAGATCAAGATCAACCCCATGGCAGGCAGCATCTGATGAGGAGGAATCAATCGCTCTGCTGATTGAGATTCTGCTGCCTAATTTGGCCTCTTTGCTGCATGTTTGCCGAGTAGCAATCTGATGTGGTAGCACTGCAGCATCTCTAAGCAAAATTGATGTATTCCCGAACACGACAGTGATTTTACTGGTAAAAAAATAGCACAACTTCTGCAAGCCTTCCCGGCGGTGCGCTCCGCTTTCCCGATGCGATACCTTGGCTTCCGCTATCGGTCAAGCGTCTCAAAAATATTCAATTTCAA
>NC_041387.1:8790348-8801682 GCF_002162155.2 Triticum dicoccoides
CTTGTCAGGGAAGACACGTTGCTAGTACTGGGCGTGTGGTTCTCGTTAAAGCGGTACTCACGGCCATCACGATTTATCACCCCACGCCTCTCGACATCCCCGTGGAGTACCTTTGAAGAGATAAACCTGACTTGTAGTAGCTTCTGTGCGACACGTTCCCTCACAAAATGATAGTCAATCTCAATGTGTTTAGTCCGTGCATGGAACACCGGGTTTGATGACAGAAACGTAGCATCGATGTTGTCACACCACAGGACCGACGAATGTGGTTAAGCAACTCCTAGCTCTCGAAGTAGGGACTCAATCCATATAAGTTCAGCAGTTGCATTGGCAACTGACTTGTACTAAGCCTCTGTGCTGCTACGGGAAACAGTGGCTTGCTTGCGTGCACTCCAGGCGATCAGATTAGGCCCCAAGAACACAGCATGTCCCCCCGTAGATCGCCTGTCATCTGGACACAGCCCAATTAGCATCTGAGAATGCAGAAAGAACTTCAGAGGAACTGGGGCGCAGATGAAGACCAAAGGAGACAATGAGACGCACGTAGCGCAATATGCGCTTCACAGCAGACCAGTGCACGTTAGTAGGTGCATGAAGATACTGGCATGCCCTGTTAACCGCAAAGGAGAGATCAGGACGTGTGATCGTCAGATACTGCAAGCCACCAACAATACTCCCGTACTCGGTAGCATCCTCAGGAGATAGAAGAGTACCATCAGCAGCTGAAAGTTTGCCAGTGGAGGATATGGGCGTAGGCGATGTCTTGCACTTGAGCATACCATCACGGCGCAGAAGATCAAGAGAGTACTTCTTCTGGGTGAGAGCTAAATTGCCACGAGACTGATGAGCGACTTCAATACCCTGGAAGAAATGAAGTTGTCCCAAATCTTTAACTGCAAAATCACGACCAAGCACAGTCACAAGAGCATCAGCAGCCGTTGGAGAGGAGCTAACGAGGACAATATCATCCACGTACACAAGGAGGTACATGGTCACACTCGGTCGCTGAAACAAGAACAATGAAGTATCAGCTGTTGAAGGAATGAATCCATGAGTGCGTAAAGCTGAAGCCAGGCGAGCATGCCAAGCACAAGGCGCCTGTTTCAGTCCACAGAGAGCCTTCGTCAGACGGAAGAAGTGATAAGGCTGAGTGTGATCAACAAATCCAGGCTGCCTCATGTAAACCTCCTCTTCGAGCAGTCCATGTAGAAAAGCGTTCTGCATGTCAAGCTGACGGAGAGACCATCCACGAGAAACTGCCAGAGACAGAAGAAGTCCAATAGTGGTGGGCTTGACAACGGGACTGAATGTATCCTCGTAGTCCAGTCCCTGACGCTGTTTAAAGCTCTTAGCCACGAGACACGCTTTGTAGCTCTCAATGGAACCATATGCATGTTTCTTCACCTTGAAAACCCACTTCGAATCAATGATGTTGACACGAGACAGAGGTGGAACAAGTGTCCAGGTCTGATTCTGCATAACAGCATGATATTCCTGTTCCATAGCTGCCCTCCAGTGTGGGATACTCATAGCGGCTTGATAACTGCGTGGTTCGGTGGTTGGATCATCCACAGCATGAGCCAAACAAGAAGCAAGGTATGTGACCATGCCATCGGTACGTGATACGTCTCCAACGTATCTACTTTTCCAAACACTTTTGCCCTTGTTTTGTATCTAACTTGCATGATTTGAATGGAACTAACCCGGACTGACGCTGTTTTTGTTGGGGAACGTAGTAATTTCAAAAAATTTCCTATGCACACGCAAGATCATGGTGATGCATAGCAACGAGAGGGAAGAGTGTTGTCCACGTACCCTCGTAGACCGTAAGCGGAAGCGTTATGACAACGCGGTTGATGTAGTCGTACGTCTTCACGATCCGACTGATCCAAGCACCGAACGTACGGCACCTCCGAGTTCAGCACACGTTCAGCTCGATGACGATCCCCGGACTCCGATCCAGCAGGGTGTCGGGGATGAGGTCCGTCAGCACGACGGCGTGGTGACGATGATGATGTTCTACCGACGCAGGGCTTCGCCTAAACTCCGCGACGATATGACCGAGGTGGAATATGGTGGAGGGGGGCACCGCACACGGCTAAGGAACGATCACGAAGATCAACTTGTGTGTCATGGGGTGCCCCCCTGCCCCCATATATAAAGGAGCAAGGGGGAGGGGGCAGCCGGCCAAGGGAGGGCGCGCTAGGGAGGAGTCCTACTCCCACCGGGAGTAGGACTCCCTCCTTTCCTAGTCCAACTTGGAGAGGGGAAGGAAGGGAAGGAGAAGGAGAAGGAAGGAGGGGGAGGAAAAGGAGGAAAGGGGGGCTGGTCCCCTAGTCCAATTCGGTTTGGGCTAGGGGGGCCGCGCGCCCTGCCTCCTCTCTTCCACCACTTGCCCCATGAGGCCCATTGCTTCTTCCTCGTATTCCCGTAACTCCCCGGTACCCCCGAAAATACCCGAATCACTCGGAACCCTTCCGATGTCCGAATATAGTCGTCCAATATATCGATCTTTACGTCTCGACCATTTCGAGACTCTTCGTCATGTCCCCGATCTCATCCGGGACTCCGAACTCCTTCGGTACATCAAAACTCATAAACTCATAATATAACTGTCATTGAAACCTTAAGCGTGCGGACCCTACGGGTTCGAGAACTATGTAGACATGACCGAGACACGTTTCCGGTCAATAACCAATAGAGGAACCTGGATGCTCATATTGGCTCCTACATATTCTACGAAGACCTTTATCGGTCACACCGCATAACAACATACGTTGTTCCCTTTGTCATTGGTATGTTACTTGCCCGAGATTCGATCGTCGGTATCTCAATACCTAGTTCAATCTCGTTACCGGCAAGTCTCTTTACTCGTTCCGTAATACATCATCCCGCAACTAACTCATTACTTGCAATGCTTGCAAGGCTTAAGTGATGTGTATTACCGAGAGGGCCCAGAGATACCTCTCCGACAATTGGAGTGACAAATCCTAATCTGGAAATACGCCAACTCAACATGTACCTTCGGAGACACCTGTAGAGCACCTTTATAATCACCCAGTTACGTTGTGACGTTTGGTAGCACACAAAGTGTTCCTCCGGTAAACGGGAGTTGCATAATCTCATAGTCATAGGAACATGTATAAGTCATGAAGAAAGCAATAGCAACATACTAAACGATCAAGTGCTAAGCTAACGGAATGGGTCAAGTCAATCACATCATTCTCCTAATGATGTGATCCCGTTAATCAAATGACAACTCTTTGTCCATGGCTAGGAAACATAACCATCTTTGATTAATGAGCTAGTCAAGTAGAGGCATACTAGTGACACTATGTTTGTCTATATATTCACACATGTATTATGTTTCCGGTTAATACAATTCTAGCATGAATAATAAACATTTATCATGAAATAAGGAAATAAATAATAACTTTATTATTGCCTCTAGGGCATATTTCCTTCAGTTTTCAGCAGAACTGCCATGGTATTATTTTTGTACAGAAATAAAAGTTCTCGAAATGACATGAAACTCCACGGAAGTTATTTTTGGAATTAATAAAAAATATTGGCGAAAGAATCAAGGCCAGGGGGCCCACACCCTGTCCACGAGGGTGGGGCGCGCCCTACCCCCTTGGGCGCGCCCCCCTGCCTCGTGGGCCCCCTGGTGCTCCACCGACCTCAACTCCAACTCCATATATTCACGTTCGGGGAGAAAAAAATCAGAGAGAAGGATTCATTGCGTTTTACGACATGGAGCCACCGCCAAGCCCTAAACTCTCTCGGGAGGGCTGATTTGGAGTCCGTTCGGGACTCCGGAGAGGGGAATCCGTCGCCGTCATCATCATCAACCATCCTCCATCACCAATTTCATGATGCTCACCGCCGTGCGTGAATAATTCCATCGTAGGCTTGCTGGACGGTGATGGGTTGGATGAGATTTACCATGTAATCGAGTTAGTTTTGTTAGGGTTTGATCCCTAGTATCCACTATGTTCTGAGATTGATGTTGCTATGACTTTGCTATGCTTAATACTTGTCACTAGGGCCCGAGTGCCATGATTTCAGATATGAACCTATTATGTTTTCATGAATATATTTGAGTTCTTGATCCTATCTTGCAAGTCAATAGTCACTTACTATGTGTTATGATCCGGCAACCCCGAAGTGACAATAATCGGGACCACTCCCGGTGATGACCGTAGTTTGAGGAGTTCATGTATTCACTAAGTGTTAATGCTTTGGTCCAGTACTCTATTAAAAGGAGGACTTAATATCCCTTAGTTTCCAATAGGACCCCGCTGCCACGGGAGGGTAGGAAAAAAGATGTCATGCAAGTTCTTTTCCATAAGCACGTCTATATTCGGAATACATGCCTACATTACATTGATGAACTGGAGCTAGTTCTGTGTCACCCTATGTTATAACTATTGCATGAGGAATCGCATCCGACATAATTATCCATCACTGATCCAATGCCTACGAGCTTTTCACATATTGATCTTTGCTTAGTTACTTTACCGTGAAAGTGCGTTATATCGACTAGAGGGGGGGTGAATAGGCGATTTTTATGAATTCTTCACTGAGGAATTTGCCGGTGAGGAAATTCCTTAGCGAAGAACTACTTGCAGCGGAATAAGTACTCAAGAGTAAGCATAATAGAATGTAAGCATGGTCATCATGATGAAATGAAGACAAGCACAGAGTACAGAAAGCGTAATCACAGGATAACACAAGATGAAGACAAACAGACTGAAGAAATTGAACTGAGGAAATTGAGAAAGTCTTCAGTCAAAGTCTTCAAACACAGATATGAACAATCACTCAACACAGTAATGAGGAAATGAAAGAGTTGAGGAAATAGAACCAGTAAGGTTGGTGAAGACAATGATTTGGTAGACCAGTTCCAACTGTTGTCTCAGTTGTACGTCTGGTTGGAGCAGCTGAGTATTTAAACTCGAGGACACACAGTCCCGGACACCCAGTCGCTGAGCACGCAGCTCAGGACACCAAGTCCTCACCGTATTCTCCTTGAACTAAGGTCACACAGACCTCGTCCAATCACTCGTGGTAAGTCTTCAGGCGACTTCCAAACCTTCACAGACTCGGTCACTCGGCGATCCACAATTCCTCTTGGATGCTCTAGACCATGACGCCTAACCATCTGGAAGAAGCACAGTCTTCAAAGGTAACAAGCGTCGGATCCACGCAGGATCAATCTCTTCAGTGATGCTCAATCACTTTGGGTTTGTAGGTGTTTGGGTTTGGGTTTTTCCTCACTCTGATGATTTTCGCTCAAAGTCCTCGGAGGATGGGTTGCTCTCAAATGACAAGTGTCAAGTTCTCTCGGAGCAGCCAACCAGCTAGTGGTTGTAGGGGGCGGCTATTTATAGCCTAGGGAGCAGCCCGACATGATAAGACATAAATGTCCTTCAATGATATGACCGTTAGGTGGATAAGATATTTTGGGGACAGCTGGCGCGCAGCACAGCAATGGTCGGAAATTTGACTCTCAAATTCCTCAGGGCTATCATGTTCCTCACTGTGTAGGCAATCCGCACTGGCGAATTCCTAACTCCTCAGTCAGAACAAATTCCTCAGCGACCAGAAGAACTTCGTCTCTGTCACTGAAGAAATTGACTGAACTGTATGAGATTTCCGATGGCTTCACTCGAAGGGATTGGTAGGTGTACGATTTTGAGTTGAGCATCACATGGAAATTTTTCCTTAGTATCTCCTCGACCCCCTTTAACAGTACGGTGTTTCCTATGACTCAAGAAAGAGAAAATGAAACTACGAAAACAAAAGTCTTCACGCTTCATGTTCCTCAAATGAATACCAAGTCTTCAAGGTCACACCAATTTCTTCACTTTCAAAGTCTTCAGAAAGTCTTCAGAATACCAAAGTCTTCAGTCGAAGAACTTCATTTTTAGGGGTTGACTTTCTCTGTAAATATCAAACTCCTCATAGACTTATAGACATGTGTACACTCATAAACACATTAGTCCCTTAACCTATAAGTCTTCAATACACCAAAATCACTAAGGGGCACTAGATGCACTTACAATCTCCCCTTTTTTGGTGGTTGATGACAATATATGTTAAGTTTTCAACGGGGATAAACATATGAAGTGTAAATACTGATATTGAGGAATTTGATTGCAAGATATAGAAGAACTCCCCCTGAAGATGTGCATAGTGAGGAATTTGATTTTGAGGCAATGCACATTTGAAGAGTTGAATCATGGAGATCTCCCCCTATATCTTGTAATTCATACACGCATTTGACATATAGTATGAAGAATTTGAAATGCATGATGAAATATGGTGCCTGATGTAATTCAGCATGTGTGCAATAACATTAACGAGGAATAAGCATGCAGAGGAACACACCAAAACTATCAGAGCACCATCGGGTTTAAGATTACAACTCGATCTAATAAAGTTTCGGAAAAGCGAGAGTTGTAACTTAGCAAAAAACGCCCATATAATAGACCCGCTTGAAGACTAACTCAAATTTCTCCCCCTTTGTCATCGAATGACCAAAAGGATCGAAAATGAGGACTAACGCCCCTGAAGAATATCAAGTTGATGGAGGAGCGCCAGCGTTGTCGGGGTCGGTTGTCATAGTACGGCCTGCCGCAGTGTCGTCCAAGTCTTCATTTTCATCAGTGTCGCGCGATGAAGAATAAGAGCTGGCCACCAAGGAAGGAACCTTGACCTTCTTGTATTTCTTCGGTGGAGGTGCAGACCAGTCAAATTCTTCCTTCAGACCCATTTTCTTCAGATCTTCTTCGCTGTAGACATGAGACAAAACAGCCCAGGTACGGTTGAAGGTTTCATGGAGGTAGTATTGGTTTTTCTTCACTGCATTGTGTGTTGAGGTCATGTTGTGAAGAATTGAACCAAACTGACGCTTGACCCATTTATGATTGCGATCAACTTTCTGATGAAGACTGAGGAGTAACTCACGATCAATCATCACCCTGGGTGCTGTGGCTTGAGGATTTTGCTTGGCAGAGTTGTTGGCGGCAGAATCATGTGTGGCAAAGTCATCATTGGTGGAGTAGGATGCAGCCTTGCGAAATTGACCATCCAATGGACGAATGCCTTCATCTATCACAACAGTTGCCTTGCCTTTGTCATCAGCTGAGGAAAATGTCCGTTTGAGGACTTCAATCGGAGGCAAGTAGCTGCAGTGGTTCAGAGTATCAGCCTTGTAATTGAGTGAAGACCTTGTCCTGATGAACCTCATAATCCATGGTGCATAAGGCTTCAGCTCAAATGGTGACATAGCAATATTCGCCAGAGTCCTCATGAAGAAATCATGGAAGTTGACGGGAACACCATGAATGATATTGAAAAGCATATTCTTCATGATGCCAATGACTTCTTCATCATTTGAGTCGTGGCCTTTGATAGGACTCATTGTCTTCGTCAGAATGCGATAGACAGTCCGAGGCACATACAGTAATTCCTTGACGAGGAATTTGGTTCTAGGGGCCTGCCCTGGCTTCAAAGGCTTCATCAGCACTTGCATGTAATGATTTGTAAGCTCAGGTTCATTGTAGACGCAACGAGCACCTTCAAGGGGAGGACTGAGTGGGAGGGCACGAAGCAATTCAGTTGCTGGTGCCTTGTAGTGAGTATTTTCTGTCATCCAGTCCAGCACCCATGAATTCACATCTTCAGAATCTCCGGTGATGTGCAGCGTTGCATAGAATTGAAGAATGAGTTCTTCATTCCAATCACATATGTCAGTGCAAAAATTCAGCAATCCAGCATCGTGAAGAACACTGAGGACTGGCTCGAAGCCTGGCAGAGATTCCATGTCCACGTGAGGAATGTGCGCATGTTCGAAGACTTTGTCTTTGTTGAAAAGCACAGAGGAATAGAAATTGGCTTGACTAGCAGTCCAGAAACGCCTCTTCCTTATGCGAGCAGAGTCATATGGGTTGTAGTCAGTGAAGAACACATGCTCGCCGAAGAAATCTTCAGCCTTGAACTTTTGCTTGCGTGAGAATGGATCCTTTGGTTTGGGCAGAGGAGTGTTAGTGAGTTGCATCACAAACCTCAGGAATCGCAATCTCAGGTTCTTCAGGCTGAGGAATTTCTTGTTCCTCTTCAGTTGCAGTCTGCGTTGTCGTATGATCAACAGCAGCAGGTTCTTCAGCACTAGTGGCTGGAATTTCTTCATGCACAGACGAGGTGGGATGAGTTTCTTCAGAGCCCATTTGAATAGTTGGTGTAGGGGACTGAGGTATTTGTTGTAGAGGGTTGAAGAGTGGAGAATTGGGGTGCTGACTGTCCCAAAAATCATCATTCATCACTGGTGTTGTACTTCCAATATCCACGTCTTCATCTTCAATTTCTTCAACACCAGCCTCTTCAGCTGTGAACTAAGGCATTGGTGAGGATACAACAGGTGTAGAAGGGATCGCATCCACTTCAATTTCTTCATCAATCTGCTCTGACGAAGCAGCAGAATGATTTTCTCCATCAGATCCGCTAGGGATCACATATTCATCACCAAAAGGAACAAGGTCCTTTGATGGCATGGTTGAGATCGGAATAGCATCAATGGGATTCTCAAACGAGCTGGTCATAGGCTTCATTTTCTTCGGAGCTGAAGAATCTGAAGCAGCTGATACTTTCCTTTTCTTCACTGCAGCTCGCTCTGCGGCTTTGGTCTTCTTCACATCTGATGCAGATGGAAGGATAGGAGTTGGTGTAGGCGCAGGAGGAGCTGAGGAATCTGATTGATTTTCTTCAGGCGCAACTGATGCAGTTGCCCTGACTTCTTCATTTTCTTCAGGCGCACCACTAGTGGATGCCCTGGTAATTTCTTCAGCGGCTGGAATGGAGTCATCAGCCCTGGAACTAGCATTTTCTTCAGCAGTCTGAAAGTCATCAGCGGTGCTGGCATGTTCTTCAGTAGGCTGAGCAGAGGCTTCAGCCTAAGGAACTTCCTGTTGCGGTGGAGCAGCAACATTGGTGAACTTCTGAGTCAGTTTAACAAACCTGACTTTGGCTCCTTGCCAATCAGCATAGTAAGCATTGAAGTCATCGCTGAGGGCTTTGATTTCAGACTGAATTTTGATGAGTTCATCAGTTGTCATTTTGACAACATTTTTCTTCAGGAACTTCTCCTTCCTGTACTGAGCCTTCTTGATCTGTCTGGCCTTCTCAAATTTCCATTTCTCTTCAGAGATGAAATGGGTCAGCATGTGACTTTAGCCAGGAGTCAAATGAAAATCAGGCATAGGGGTGTCTGGATCCTTGTGCCAGAGATCAATGTAATCGAGAATCATCTTAGGATCCAAAAGCAGTGGCACAGGTGTGCCTTTGGCTCTAGCGGCCCTTCCTTGTCTGTCTCTGATGATTTCTGCAAGTTCATCATCATCAACTTCATCGTCAGATGGCACTTGGAAGGCAACCTGTCTCTTCTTCGGACTTGGCCGAGGACCTCGTCCAGCCATTGCCTTTGTCTTCAGCAGAGTGGGGCCTGATGAAGAATTTGGTGCAGCTGAAGAACTTGCTGAGACACCAGAGGCAATAGAGATGCCTGTAGTCCTTTGACACGTGGCCAGATGCACAGGTGCTGAGGACTTTGCCGGAGCAGCTGAGGACTTTGGAGTAGGAGCTGAGGATTTTGGAGGAGCAGGAGCAGCATGAGGAACTGGTCGTGAGGGCTTTGAAGATTCTGGCCATGAGGGCATTGCTGAGGAACTTGGCCGTGAGGGCACTGTTGGTGAAGCATTTGGCTTGTGCGCGGGCTTCTTTGCCATTGATTTCCTAGGCTTGACAGAGGCCTCAGTGGCAGGAGCAGTAGCAGAGTCTTCATTGAATTTCCTCACTGCTTCTTTTGCTTGTCTTGCCAACTTGGCTTGGCGCTTGGCCCATTCTTCAGGAAAATCCTCACCACGCTTGATGCTGGTGGGGTCAGCTTCTTGGCCAGGTGCCAATGGAGCTCTTGGGCATGGAGGATTAAGTGCAAATTTCTTCATATACTTTGGAGTAACATACCTGTACTCCCTCCATTCTCTTGCCCATCTCCTTTCAATCCTCTGTATGCGCACCTTGCGCTGATTTTTGTTCTCCTTTCCGAACTTGGCCTCATCAGGTGTGCAATAGTCAGCATAGATGTCCTCAGGTATTTTAAAAGCAGTCATGACCTCAGGCCTCTTTTCTCCTTTATGTGGCTTTTTACCGTCTGCCATATTCTTCAGTTGAGAAATTTGAACAATCAAATTCTCTGAAGAAGTATGCAACTTTTCTTCGAGTAACGCTGCAAATGAGTTAAGTTGATGAGAACCTAGTGATTCAGCAGCGGACATGGGTACCTGTGAACAGAGTATAGTTGCGAGGAATTTGGAGAGGTCATATGCGTTCTCAGAAGGTTTTTCAAAAAGAACAAGTTTGAGGAATTTGACCAGATGAGCCTTGAAGAATTTCACTAAGCGTTCTTTGTCTTAGGTTCTAGAGTTGTATAGATCGAGGATCCACACAATTGAGGAATCTTGAAGAAAAATGATGCTTAGAGAAACGAATCAAGAACATATGACGTGTAAGGTGTTCATATGTGTGAAGATTTGAAGAATAAACACCTTTGAAGATTTTCAGGAAGGCTTGAGAATCAAAGCGAGCAATAAAACTAACTTTTAATTACCCGAAGTGAAGAACACGACGAACTGAGAAGTGTAGATTTGAAGCTGGTCTATTCAGATCTTCCACGCCCTAACTCGGCGGAGGAAGACAGCTACAGCGGCGGCGGAGTGAAGATTTCCGCGGCCGGCACGAGTACGATGGCGACGAGGTCGAGGCAGTGAAGCTCTTCCTCACCGGCGATGATGGGGTAGCGGCGGCGCTAGGGTTTGAGAAGCTCGAGCGAGAGAGAGCAGTCGAGCGGAGTAAAGGAAGTGAGGAAGGGGAGAGGGGGTATTTATAGTCGCAGTGAAAAACTCTTCGCCCGAAGATTTAGGACGAACGTGCCCCTGAACCTTCTCATTCGCTTGACATGTGTCACCCACGTACTGAAAAGTGGAGATCGTGTTAAATCGTGGGTGAATAGATAAGTCTATCATAGGAAGCGGAACGGTTTGAGCGGCAAAGCCGAAAATTTGGATAAGATTAGTTTTAAAGTTCCGTTCGCAATTTCTTCAGCTGACAAGGACACAGTGAAGATTTTGAACGAGTTTCAAATAGAATGCACATGAAGAATTTGTGAATAGATTGGGTTGAGTATAGCATAGAGGGGGAAGGGTCCGATCACATTCACTTAGCAGAAAATGCAACTTGAAGAAATAGCCATAAGTGAATGTTGTAGAGGACATA
>NC_041387.1:8802058-8867995 GCF_002162155.2 Triticum dicoccoides
AGCCAATGAAGAAAAACGACGGAAATAGTGAAGATTTTGCAAAGTTGAAGAATTTGAAAAACTGAAGAATTTCAAACTGAGGAAAAACTCAAATTGAAGATTTTCAACTTTGGTGGTGGCGTGACCCACCGTATAAGAATGATGATTTCAGACACCGCGTACAATTGTCGTAGGGTTCTGAGAATCAAATTCTTCATTAATTTCTTCACACTTAGAGTGTTGTTCTTCATTGATTGAAGAAAAATGTTTCTTCATGTGTTGCACATCTAAGTCATCAATTTTGCATAAGTGTTAGGATGAGTGTCCTTTTCAAAGAACATTCGAAGATTCTAAGATATTTAGCTCACACCGCAACTTGCTAAATCTCTTCTCATCCAAGGGCTTTGTGAAGATATCGGCTAGCTGTTCTTCAGTCTTCACATGCTCGATGGAGATGTCGCCCTTCAACACATGATCACGAAGAAAATGATGACGAATCTGAATGTGCTTTGTCTTCGAGTGCTGAACTGGGTTGTGAGCAATCTTGATGGCACTCTCATTGTCACAGTAGAGAGGCACATTCTTCATGTTGATGCCGTAGTCCTTGAGAGTTGCTTCATCCACAGCAATTGAGCACAACAAGAACCAGTAGCAATGTACTCAGCTTCCGCAGTAGACAGTGATACGCAGTTCTGTTTCTTCGAGGACCAACAGACCAAAGATCGTCCGAGGAAATGACAAGTACCAGATGTTGACTTGCGGTCCACACGATCACCAGCATAGTCAGAGTCAGAATATCCAATGAGATCAAAAGCAGAGCCCTTGGGGTACCATAATCCTAGTTTTGGTGTGTGAGCTAGATATCGAAGAATATACTTCACAGCCTTATGGTGTGATTCCTTCGGTGTAGCTTGAAATCGGGCACACATGCAAACACTAAGCATTATATCTGGCCTAGATGCACATAAGTACAATAAAGAACCAATCATGGAGCGGTATACCTTGTGACCGAAGTCAATACCATTTTGATCAGTGCATAGATGGCCATTTGTGGGCATAGGAATTTTGACGCCTTTGCAATCTTGCATGCTGAATTTCCTCAGAACATCCTTGAGGTATTTCTCCTGAGATATGAATATGCCATTGCGTTGTTGACGAATTTGAAGACCTAAGAAGAATTTCAACTCTCCCATCATAGACATTTGATATTCTTCACTCATCATATAGGCAAATTCATCACTATAACGTTGGTCAGGACAGCCAAAGATAATATCATCAACGTATATTTGGCACACAAATAGTTCACCATCATAAGATTTAGTAAAGAGAGTAGGGTCAAGTGAACCGGGTGTGAAGCCATTCTTCATGAGGAATTCCTTCAAAGTATCATACCACACCCGAGGGGCCTGCTTGAGGCCATAGAGGGCCTTGTTGAGTCTGAAGACTTTGTCAGGATTCTTTGGATCTTCAAAACCTGGGGGTTGAGCAACATATACTTCTTCCTCAAGCTTACCATTGAGGAATGCACTTTTCACATCCATTTGATATAAAGTGATATCATGATGATTAGCAAAAGCAAGTAATATGCGAATAGCCTCAAGTCTAGCAACAGGTGCAAAAGTTTCATTGAAATCAATTCCTTCAACCTGTGTGTAGCCTTGAGCTACAAGTCATGCCTTATTCCTCACCACAAGGCCATTTTCATCTTATTTGTTGCGGTAGATCCACTTTGTGCCAATGATATTATGCTTGCGAGGATCTGGACGTTTGACCAGTTCCCGGACATTGTTGAGCTCGAACTGATGTAATTCTTCTTGCATGGCCTGAATCCACTTAGGCTCCAGAAATGCTTCATCTACTTTAGTGGGCTCTGTGATAGAGACAAAAGCATAGTGCCCACAAAAGTTAGATAAATGTGAAGCTTTTGAGCGTGTGAGAGGACCTAGTGCTTCAATGTCATCAATGATCTTTTCAACTTGCACTTATTTTGCAACGCGAGGATGAGCTAGTTGTCGTCGAGGAATTTGATCAACATTTTCTTCAGCACCATTTTCTTCAGCATTGTCTTCAGGTGCATCAGCTCGACGTTCTTCGCGTTCTGGAATGAATTCTTCAGCAGATTCTTCAGTAGGAATGGCATCCTCAGTTGCCTTGAACTTGATAGAATCCTCAGGTGTTGGTTCATCTATCACATAAGGTAGGTGCTCTCTTTGCGAGCCATTAGTTTCATCGAACCGCACATCTACAGTTTCAACAATCTTGTAAAGAACATTGTTGAAGACTCTGTAGGTGTGCGAGTCCTTTCCGTAACCAAGCATAAAACCCTCATGTGCTTTCGGTGCAAATTTAGAATTGTGATGAGGATCTCTAATCCAACATTTAGCACCGAAGACTTTGAAGTAACTCACATTGGGTTTCTTGTCAGTGACGAGTTCATAGGCAGTCTTCTTGAAGAATTTGTTAAGATATACTCTGTTGATGATGTGGCACGCGGTATCAATTGCATCAATCCAAAAACGGCGAGGCGTTTTGTATTCATCAAGCATAGTGCGAGCCATCTCAACAAGAGTTCTGTTCTTGCGCTCCACTACGCCATTTTGCTGAGGAGTATAAGGAGCAGATAACTCATGAGTAATACCAAGTTCATCAAGATAGTCATCAAGACCGGAATTCTTGAACTCAGTTCCATTGTCACTCTTGATGTGCTTGATCTTCACACCAAAGTTGGTTGAAGCCCTCGAGGAAAATCGTTTGAAGACTTCCTGCACTTCATGTTTGTAAGTAACAATGTGTACCCATGTGTAACGAGAATAATCATCAACAATAACAAAGCCATATAGAGATGCATCATTAGTGACTGCTGAGTAATGATTAGGACCAAAGAGGTCCATGTGAAGCAATTCGAATGGTCGAGTAGTGGTCATGATAGTCTTTGCTGGATGCTTGGCCTTGGTCATTTTTCCAGCTTCACAGGCTCCACAGAAGTGATCCTTGAGGAATTTGACATTCTCGATGCCAATGACATGCTTCTTCTTCGCAAGTGTGTGCAAATTCCTCATGCCTGCGTGACCAAGTCGTCGATGCCATAGCCAGCCTTCTGAAGCTTTTGCAAGTAGGCACACGGCTGGTTGTGGTCCTGTAGAGAAATCAACAATATACAAGTCTCCTCTCCTAAAGCCTTCGAAGACTTTGGAATGGTCAGCTTCCATAACCACAACACAACAATACTTGCCAAAGACAACAACCATATCAAGATCACAAAGCATTGAGACAGACATGAGGTTGTATCCTAAGGACTCAACAAGCATGACTTTGTCCATGTGTATGTCCTTAGAGATCGCAACCTTACCTAGACCCAATACCTGACTTTTGCCTTTGTCAGCAAAGATGATATGCTTCAGATGCGATGGAGATAAGGGAGCATCCATCAATAGATTCTTGTCACCAGTCATGTGATTTGTACATCCACTATCGAGGACCCACTCAGTGGCTTTGGGTTGATCATCCTGCAGATGAATTAGTGCAACTTACGAACTCATATACTTCATCAGTGAAGAATATGATATCAAATTCATCAGATGAATTTCATCAAGCAGTAAAAAGATATAGCAGTATGAGGACGTGTGAAATGAAAGTTCATTTCTTCATGATTAGCCTGCGTCCTTTCAGGCAATTTTGTCAGGCCTCCAGCAAATTCTTCAGACGTTAAAGCACGTCTGGAAACCTGACCCTGCAGAAGAGATTAGTTCTTTTTCTTCACCACCCACATCTGAAGGGGTGGCAAAGAGTTCATCACTCTACGAGCTCCATATGAGAATGGTGGCATAGAAGCCAATCCATTTCGTTTCACATAAGAGGGGTTAGGGTAAGCATATGAATAAGCAGAGAAATTCTTCGAGGACTAATTAACATAATGGTTTGAATAATAATGCATATATTCATAGCCCTTAGCTCTACCCTGCGAAACAGAGTTGTTGGAACGATGATAATCATATGAGGACTTTGATCCTATTGAGGAATTTGATCCACGTGAGGAATTTGGTCTGTATGAGGACTTGGATCCATATGAAGAATTTGGTCCATATGAAGAGTTTGATCTGGGGTTCCTATTCTTCACAGGTGGTGTCATGAGGACATTCACCTGAAGACTTTCAAGGCACCTTTTGGGAACCCAGATTTTCTTCATAGGGGAACCGTTCCTGTAGTTAGTGCCAACATATCTAGCAAATACTTCACCATTCTGATTTTTGAACAGTTTATAGTTGGAGTCAAATGACTCATCAGAAGAATGAGGAGATTCACATGTAAACCAAGATAAGTTAGATGGATCAACTGGAGGTCCCTTTGCAGCAACCCATGAGGTTTTGGGGTACTGCTCAGGCTTCCAATATGTTCCATCAGCATTGAGTTTCCTCTCAAAGGCAATACCCTCTTTCCTAGGGTTCCTGTTGAGGATCTGCTTTTTAAGCACATCACAAAGAGTCTAATGCCCTTTGAGGCTTTTGTACATGCCTGTCATGTACAATTCCTTCAACCCTGCATCGTCAGTGATACTAGCATTGTCCTCAGATGAGGAATTAGTGATAGCAGAGGCAGGTGAAGAATTTATAACAGTTGAAGCATTTGAACATTCAGGTGAAGAATTAGCAGATTCACGTTCAATGCACTTTAAGCATGGAGGAACAAATTCTTCCTAAGAAGCGCTGATTTGTTGAGCAAGCAATGAATCGCGCTCCTTCTGAAGATCTTCATAACTCACTCTTAGCTTCTCAAGATCTTGCTTCTTTCAAAGAAATTCATAAGAAAGCTTCTCATGATCAGACAAGAGAGTGTTATGATGACCTTGAAGGCTGTCAAACCTAGACTGAAGTCTTTGAAGATTTCCAGTCAGGGCTTTAGTGCGATCCATTTCTTCACTCAACATATCATCACTTTTACCTAACATGTTTTGAACCTTTTCCAAGGCATGTTGTTGTTTGGTGGCAATACAAACAAGCTTGGTATAGCTAGGTTCAAAATCATCATCAGATTCATCATCACTAGACTCAGATGAGGAACATTCGGTTACCTGAGCACCTTTTGCCATGAGACATGGTGCAGAAGATGATGATTCTGGTTCGAAAGTCATCATTTTGAGTGATTCTTTGAAATCCTCAAACCAGGGATCATGACGAGTTCGATGACCTTCATAGACTTCAGAGATTCGGTCCCAGATAAGCTTTGCATTGCAAAGATGCATAATGCGCCTGAATTCATCTCTAGATAGGCAGGAACAGATGATATCCTTCGCCATGATGTCAAGTCGAGTGTACTTGCGAATATCATCAGTGTCCGCCTTCTTGCATAGATCGGTAAGACCAATCTCAGTGACGGTCCACAGCTCGCTGTTCATTGCCATGAGGAGCTTCCTCATCATGGCCTTCCACTTGGGATAATCATGACCGTCAAAGATAGGGCATGTCACTTTCTTCATACCTGTGGTCGACATAACTAAAACTCCAGGTGGTTAAACCAAAATCACACAGAACAAGGGAGTACCTTGCTCTGATACCAATTGAAAGTGCGTTATATCGACTAGAGGGGGGTGAATAGGCGATTTTTATGAATTCTTCACTGAGGAATTTGCCGGTGAGGAAATTCCTTCGCGAAGAACTACTTGCAGCGGAATAAGTACTCAAGAGTAAGCATAACAGAATACAAGCATGGTTATCATGATGAAATGAAGACAAGCACAGAGTAAGAAAGCGTAATCACAGGATAACCCAAGATGAAGACAAACAGACTGAAGAAATTGAACTGAGGAAATTGAGAAAGTCTTCAGTCAAAGTCTTCAAACACAGATATGAACAATCACTCAACACAGTAATGAGTAAATTAAAGAGTTGAGGAAATAGAACCAGTAAGGTTGGTGAAGACAATGATTTGGTAGACCAGTTCCAACTGCTGTCTCAGTTGTACGTCTGGTTGGAGCGGCTGAGTATTTAAACTCGAGGACACACAGTCCTGGACACCCAGTCGCTGAGCACGCAGCTCAGGACACCAAGTCCTCACCGTATTCTCCTTGAACTAAGGTCACACAGACCTCGTCCAATCACTCGTGGTAAGTCTTCAGGCGACTTCCAAACCTTCACAGACTCGGTCACTCGGCGATCCATAATTCCTCTTGGATGCTCTAGACCATGACGCCTAACCGTCTGGAAGAAGCACAGTCTTCAAAGGTAACAAGTGTCGGATCCACGCAGGATCAATCTCTTCAGTGATGCTCAATCACTTTGGGTTTGTAGGTGTTTGGGTTTGGGTTTTTCCTCACTCGATGATTTTCGCTCAAAGTCCTTGGAGGATGGGTTGCTCTCAAATGACAAGTGTCAAGTTCTCTCGGAGCAGCCAACCAGCTAGTGGTTGTAGGGGGGCGGCTATTTATAGCCTACGGAGCAGCCCGACATGATAAGACATAAATGCCCTTCAATGATATGACCGTTAGGTGGATAAGATATTTTGGGGACAGCTGGCGCGCAGCACAGCAATGGTCGGAAATTTGACTCTCAAATTCCTCAGGGCTATCATGTTCCTCACTGTGTAGGCAATCCGCACTGGCGAATTCCTAACTCCTCAGTCAGAACAAATTCCTCAGCGACCAGAAGAACTTCGTCTCTGTCACTGAAGAAATTGACTGAACTGTATGAGATTTCCAATGGCTTCACTCGAAGGGATTGGTAGGTGTAGGATTTTGAGTTGAGCATCACATGGAAATTTTTCCTTAGTATTTCCTCGACCCCCTTTAACATTACGGTGTTTCCTATGACTAAAGAAAGAGAAAATGAAACTACGAAAACAAAAGTCTTCACGCTTCATGTTCCTCAAATGAATACCAAGTCTTCAAGGTCACACCAATTTCTTCACTTTCAAAGTCTTCAGAAAGTCTTCAGAATACCAAAGTCTTCAGTCGAAGAACTTCATTTTTAGGGGTCGACTTTCTCTGTAAATATCAAACTCCTCATATACTTATAGACCTGTGTACACTCATAAACACATTAGTCCCTTAACCTATAAGTCTTCAATACACCAAAATCACTAAGGGGCACTAGATGCACTTACATACCGTTGCCACTATTACAATTACTACAAAACTGGTATTGTTATTTTTGCTACTGTTACCGTTACTTCCATATTACTTTGCTACTAAATACTTTGCTGCAGATATTAAGTTATCCAGAGTGGTTGAATTGACAACTCAACTGCTAATACTTGAGAATATTCTTTGGCTCCCCTTATGTCGAATCAATAAATTTGGGTTGAATACTCTACCCTTGAAAACTGTTGCGATCCCCTATACTTGTGGGTTATCAAGACTATTTCTGGCGCCGTTGCAGGGGAGCATAGCTCTATTCTTTGAGTCACTTGGGATTTATATCTGCTGATCACTATGAGGAACTTGAAAGACGAAAGAACTAAGATTTTTCCCTTAACTACGAGGGGAGGTAAGGAATTGACATCTAGCTCTGCACTTGATTCACCATCTGTTTTGAGTAAGCTTGCGACACCTAAACCTGCTTCTGCTATTAATTCTGATATGTCGCATGTTATTGATGATGCCACTTCTGCTATGCATGATGCTTATGATGAAACTACTTCTATGCTTGATACTACTGTGCCATTAGGTGAATTTCTTGATGAACAACTTGCTAGGGCTAGAGAGAATGAAATTATTGAAACTGATAATATTGATGAAAGTGATGATGAAGGTTCTCCCCCTAGATATGAATTGCCTATTGTGCCTGAGGGTTATGTTATGGATGAAGAAACTACTAGAGATTTTCTTGCTTGCAATGATAGATCCGATATTAAGAACTTATTAGCTAAGTTGAAAGAAAAGTCTCTGAATGCTAGAATGAAATATGACCCTACTTTTGCTACTTCACCTATCTGTGTTACTGATAAGGATTATGATTTCTCTGTCGATCCTGAGATAATTACTTTGGTTGAATCTGATCCTTTTTATGGCTATGAATCTGAAACTGTTGTGGCACATCTTACTAAATTAAGTGATATAGCCACCCTATTCACTAATGATGAGAAAACTCGCTACTACTATATCCTTAAGTTATTTCCGTTCTCATTAAAGGGTGATGCTAAAACATGGTTTAATTATCTTGATCCTGGTTGTGTGCGTAGTCCCCAGGATATGATTTATTACTTCTCTGCTAAATATTTCCCCGCTCATAAGAAACAAGCTGCTTTAAGGGAAATATATAATTTTGTGCAAATTGAAGAAGAGAGTCTCCCACAAGCTTGGGGGAGGCTTCTCCAATTACTTAATGCTTTGCCTGATCATCCTGTCAAGAAAAATGAAATACTTGATATCTTCAATAATGGACTAACCGATGCTTCCAGAGACCACCTGGATAGTTGTGCTGGTTGTGTTTTCAGGGAAAGAACTGTTGATCAAGCTGAATTGTTATTGAATAATATGTTGACTAATGAAAACAATGGACACTTCCTGAACCAACTCCTAAGCCAATTCCGAAGAAAAGAGGCGTTCTATTTCTCAGTCCTGAAGATATGCAAGAAGCAAAGAAATCTATGAAAGAAAAGGGTATTAAAGCTGAAGATGTTAAGAATTTACCTCCTGTTGAAGAAATACATGGCCCTAATTAACCACCTATTGAAGAAACACATGGTCTTGATAACCCGACACAAGTAGTAAAGGTAAATTCTCTCTATAGATATGATAAAGCTGAAACCCCGTCTACTAAGTTTGCTAGCCAATGCTTGGATGAGTTTAATGACTTTATGGCTAAACAAGAAAACTTCAATGCTTATGTTGGTAGACAATTGAAACGTAATGCTTATATGATTGAACACTTGAGTGATTATATCTCTAGAGTTAAAGGTGAACTTAAACTCATTAGCAAACATGCTTCTATGGTTATCACTCAAGTAGAACAAGTGCTTGAAGCTCAAAAGGATTTTCTCAATGAATTAAATAATAAGAAAAATGATAATGCCGTTAGAGTTATGACTAGAGGGGGTAAAATGACTCAGGAACCTTTGTATCCTGAGGGCCACCCTAAGAGAATTGAGCAAGATTCTAAGAGAACTAATGCTGATGCACCTAGTCCTTCTAAAAATAATAAGAAGAAGAATGATAGCACCTTGCATGCTTCTAGTTAACCTGTTGTAGACACACCTGAGAATCCCAATGATATTTCTATTTCTGATGCCGAAACACAATCTGGTGATTGTTGGGAACATTGCAGAAAATAAAAAATTTCTATGCTTCACCAAGATCAATCTATGGAGTTCATCTAGCAACGAGAGAGAGGAGTGCATCTACATACCCTTGTAGATCGCGAGCGGAAGCGTTCAAGAGAACGGGGTTGATGGAGTCGTACTCGTCGTGATCCAAATCACCGATGACCGAGTGCCGAACGGACGACACCTCCGCGTTCAACACACGTACGGTTGGGGAAGACGTCTCCTCCTTCTTGATCCAGCAAGGGGAAGGAGAGGTTCATGGAGATCCAGCAGCACGACGGCGTGGTGGTGGATGCAGCGGGGATCTCGGCAGGGCTTCGCCAAGCTCTACGGAGGAGGAGGAGGTGTTGGAGAGGGAGAGGGAGGCACCAGGGGCTAGGGTGCGCAGCCCTCCCTCCCCCCTCTTTATATAGGGGTCCAGGGGGGCGCCGGCCCCTCTAGATCCCATCTAGATGGGGGGCGGCGGCCAAGGGGGGTGGCTTGCCCCCCAAGCCAAGTGGGGTGCCCCCCACCCCTAGGGTTTCCAACCCTAGGCGCAGGGGGGGGCCCAAGGGGGGGCGCACCAGCACACTAGGGGCTGGTTCCCCTCCCACTTCAGCCCATGGGGCCCTCCGGGATAGGTGGCCCCACCCGATGGACCCCCGGGACCCTTCCGGTGGTCCCGGTACAATACTGATGACCCCCGAAACATTCCCGATGGCCGAAACTGGACTTCCTATATATAATTCTTCACCTCCGAACCATTCTGGAACTCCTCGTGACATCCGGGATCTCATCCGGGATTCCGAACAACTTTCGGGTTACCGCATACTAGTATCTCTACAACCCTAGCGTCACCGAACCTTAAGTGTGTAGACCCTACGGGTTCGGGAGACATGCAGACATGACCGAGACACCTCTCCGGCCAATAACCAATAGCGGGATCTGGATACCCATGTTGGCTCGCACATGCTCCTCGATGATCTCATCGGATGAACCACGATGTCGAGGATTCAATCAATCCCGTATACAATTCCCTTTGTCAATCGGTACGTTACTTGCCCGAGATTCGATCGTCGGTATCCCAATACCTCGTTTAATCTCGTTACCGGCAAGTCACTTTACTCGTACCGTAATGCATGATCCCATGACCAGACACTTGGTCACATAGCTCATTATGATGATGCATTACCGAGTGGGCCCAGAGATACCTCTCCGTCATACGGAGTGACAAATCCCAGTCTCGATTCGTGCCAACCCAACAGACACTTTCGGAGATACCCGTAGTGCACCTTTATAGTCACCCAGTTACGTTGTGACGTTTGGCACACCCAAAGCACTCCTACGGTATCCGGGAGTTGCACAATCTCATGGTCTAAGGAAATGATACTTGACATTTGGAAAAGCTCTAGCAAACGAACTACACGATCTTGTGCTATGCTTAGGATTGGGTCTTGTCCATCACATCATTCTCCTAATGATGTGATCCCGTTATCAATGACATCTAATGTCCATAGTCAGGAAACCATGACTATCTGTTGATCAACGAGCTAGTCAACTAGAGGCTCACTAGGGACGTGTTGTGGTCTATATATTCACACATGTATTACGATTTCCGGATAACACAATTATAGCATGAACAATAGACAATTATCATGAACAAAGAAATATAATAATAACCATTTTATTATTGCCTCTAGGGCATATTTCCAACAGTGATGAACATGAACCTAGTGATAATGTTAATGATAATGTTCATGTTGATGTTCAACCTAGCAATAACAATGATGTAGAGATTGAACCTGCTGTTGATCTTGATAACCCACAATCAAAGAATCAACGTTATGATAAGAGAGACTTTGTTGCTAGGAAGCACGGTAAAGAAAGAGAACCATGGGTTCAGAAACCCATGCCTTTTCCTCCTAAATCATCCAAGAAAAAGGATGGTGAGGATTTTGAGCGCTTTGCTGAAATGATTAGACCTATCTTTTTGCTATGCGTCTTACTGATATGCTTAAAATGAATCCTTATGCTAAGTACATGAAAGATATTGTTACAAATAAAAGAAAGATACTGGAAGCTGAAATTTCCACCATGTTTGCTAATTATAATTTTAAGGGTGGAATACCTAAGAAACTTGGAGATCCAGGAGTACCAACTATACCATGCTCCATTAAAATAAACTATGTTAAAACTGCTTTATGTGATCTTGGAGCCGGTGTTAGTGTTATGCCTCTCTCTTTATATTGTAGAATTGAATTGAATAAGTTGACACCTACTGAAATATCTTTGCAAATGGCCGATAAATCAACTGCTATACCTGTCGGTATTTGTGAGGATGTGCCTGTTGTGGTTGCAAACGTTACTATCTTAACGGACTTTGTTATTCTTGATATTCCCGAGGACGATAGTATGTCGATTATCCTTAGTAGACCCTTTTTGAATACTGCAGGGGCTGTTATTGATTGCAACAAAGGCAATGTCACTTTTCATGTTAAAGGTAATGAGTATACGGTACACTTTCCGAGGAAACAACCTCAAGTCCACAGTATAAATTCTATTGGAAAAATTCCAACTATTACTATTGGAGGTTTTGAATTTCCTCTTCCTACTGTCAAGAAGAAATATGATATTCTTATTATTAGGGATGTACATATCCCCGTTGAGGTAACCTAGTTTTATTCGAAATTTCTCCGGTTTCATGCGATTTGGAATGAGTTTGTTAACAAGACTTGATCTACCTTGTTAGTGGATTCCTTTTGATGAGCATGAGATGGATGAAGTTAGAAAGCACAACTCTCTGTACCCTCCTTTTACTTTCTGTTATTTATAATAAATAAAGCAAAAATAGTATTTTTCTGTCTGCTTTCTGATTTATCCTTGCAATAAAAAATACCCCGAAAATAAAAGTTCTCCAAATGCCCTGAAAATGAAATGTGATTTTTTCTAGAATATTTGACAATATCTGGCACTGAGAACACATCAGGGGGAGCCAGCACCTGGCCACGAGGGTCCAGGGCGCGCCCACCCCCTGGGGCGCGCCCCTGCCTCGTGGGCCCCTGGTGGCCCCCCTCCACTCATTCCTGCACCCACACACTTCTTATTCCTCCCAAAAAAATCACCAACCAGCTAAAGCACGAGTTCTAGCTCATCTTGCTGCCATTTTCGATCTCCTTGCTCAAAGCTCCACTCACAAAACTGCTTTGGGGGGTTGTTCTTTGGTATGTGACTCCTCCAATGGTCCAATTAGTTTTTGTTCTAGTGCTTTATTCATTGCAAATTCTTGCTGCTAAGGTGACCCTGTTCTTGAGCTTGCATGTCAAATTTATTTGGTCCCAAGTAGTTCTAATGCATGAAACAGTCTCTAGGCACTTGTGGGAGTAGTTGCTATCAATTTTGTTGAGTTTGGTTCACTTTTATTTTGAGTTACTAAAAATTTCAGAAAATGATGAAGAGATTTTTGAGGGGCTCTTCGAGTCAAAGCTCGAAGGATAAACAAAATAAGGAGAATAAAAAGCCCAAGTATAATCTCCCTCGCACCACGGAGGTTCGGCCGTGTGAATGGCCTTGTGATGAGTTCTTGAGAGCAGCCGGGATTCATGATGATTTTTATCATTTGGCTGAGAATGCAGGCCTCACCGACTTCCTCCACAACCAGCTCGATCAGTATCTCCTACTCACTAATACTTTCTTGCAAAAATTTTACTTGCATGCTAAGAAATCACCACCTTCAGTGGAGTTTCATTTATATGATGAGGTTAAGGAAATGTCACTACATGATTTTTGTGAGGTTTGCAAGATACCCTTTGCGGGTAGCATAGAGGAACCACATCATGGTGATGTGGAGGGATTTATTGATATGATTGTTGTAGGGGAGACGAGGAAGGTTTTCGATGCAAGAATTACTAGCATACACTTTCATGTTATACATTACTTTGCAATATTTGCTAGTAGATGCTTAATTGGTCGCGGGAACTGTGGAAACCTTAGTGCCCCTGATATTGTTATTTTGTGCCATGCCTTGTTTCGCGATAACACTTTTAGTTTGAGCGCTATTATTGCTAAACGATTAAGTCTGAACCGTACAAAGGGCCCCATCTTTGGAGGCATCTTTGCTTCACGCCTTGCTAAACACTTTAGGATGCCTATTAGGCATTATAAGAAAGAGGAAAAGTTACTGCCCTCTATTTTTCTAGATTATAAGAGTATGGTAGCACATTAACTTATTGTTAAAAATAATGAGATGATGCTTAAGTATAATTTGAGATTTAACAAAACTCACGGTGAGACTATTATCTTGCCTGCACCCTCTTTGTCTGACATGTTTTCAGGCACATACCTCATCTTGTCGGAGGCCGTTTATGCATACCTCCAGAGCCTGAGCCGGAACCACCACTTGACGCTTATTGACAGTCCTTTTATCAGTGGGATCCGGAGGAGATCGCCCGCCAGTGGCACTCAGACGACACTCCTCGGTGCACCGGAGAGAGTAGTCTTGATCCATGGGCATAGACCAACTTAAGCCAAAATCCTAAGCTTGGGGGAGTACGTATTTCTCACCGACATTACATTCATGTTCACACACTCATTCTAGTTGTCGGTGCTCATACTTTTTCATTGTACTATCCATGCTAGTTTATTTTATTTTTCTTGCTTTCTTCTTGTGTGTTTGAATAACCTTAAGAAAACCCAAAAAAGTTAGTTATAGCATTTAGCTAGTCTACTTTCCATGCTACTAGTAGTAGTAATTAAAAGAAAACCCAAAAAGATTTCTCGTTCTTATTTTGCTTGTTGGGAGCTTTCCCGTGTAAATAGTTTTATTTCTTTTCTTTTCTTTGGGGGTCGAGAGGAGAAGACCATGATGAAAATGTTGAGTGGCTCTCATATGCATTATTGTTGATTTAACCAAGAGCCCATATTACCTTGTCTTCTCCCTTGAATTGAATGCTTGCAGATTCAGCTTAGTCCAATGCATGTGCACTATTATTATTATCCACACCGTTCGGTCGTGCAAGTGAAAGGCAATAATGATGATATATGATGGACTGATTGAGATGAGAGAAGCTGGTATGAACTCGACCTATCTTGTTTTTGTAAATATGATTAGTTCATCGTTCCTGATTCAGCCTATTATGAATAAACATGTTTGCAATGACAATTAGAGATTATAGTTGCTTATGCCATGCTTAATTAGCTAGGAGTTTATAATGGTTTACCTTCCATGCCAAGATGCTATTAAAATAGCTGTGATGTGGTATGATAGGGTGGTATCCTCCTTTGAATGATTCGAGTGGCTTGACTTGGCACATGTTCACGCATGTAGTTGAAACAAAATCAACATAGCCTCCATGATATTTATGTTCATGGTGGATTATATCCTACCCATGCTTGCACTCAGTGTTGATTAATCTTAATGCATGTTCATGACTGTTGTCGCTCTCTAGTTGGTCGCTTCTCGGTCTTTTTCTAGCCTTCACTTGTACTAAGCGGGAATACTGCTTGTGCATCCACTTCCATAAACCCCAAAGTTATTCCATATGAATCCACCATACCTTCCTATATGCGGTATCTACCTACCGTTCCAAGTAAATTTGTATGTGCCAAACTCTAAACCTTCAAATGAAATTCTGTTTTGTATGCTCGAACAGATCATGTATCAACTAGGGCTGTCTATATCTTCCATGCTAGGTGGGTTATTCTCACGAGGAGTGGACTCCGCTCCTCACTCACGAGAAAATGGCCAGTAACCGGGATGCCCAGTCCCGTGCTCAAATCAAATCAAAATAATTGCAAACAAAACTCCCCCAGGATTGTTGTTAGTTGGAGGCACCCGTTGTTTCGGGCAAGCCATGGATTGATGATAGTTGGTGGAGGGGGAGTATAAACTTTACCATTCTGTTTGGGAACCGCCTATAATGTGTGTATCATGGAAGATATCGAGATCTCTTGGTTGTTATGTTGACAATGAAAGTATGCCACACAAAATATTATTTATCTCTATTTCAAAATCGAGCTCTAGAACCTCTACAAATCCCTGCTTCCCTCTGCGAAGGGCCTGTCTATTTACTTTTATGTTGAGTCATCGCCCTCTTATTAAAAAGCACCAGTTGGAGAGCACCACTATCATTTGCATGCATTACTATTAATTTATATTGAGTATGACTATGACTGGATCTCTTTTACCATGAATTACAATGTCTAGTCAGTCCTTGATCTTCAGAGGTGCTCTGCATTTATGTTTTGCGGTCTCAGAAAGGGCTAGCGAGATACCATCTTTTTATATCATATTATGATTGTTTTGAGTAAGTGTTGTCATCCGAGATTTATTATTATTGCTCGCTAGTTGATTATGCCATTGTTATGAGTAAACATGAGACCTAAGTGTTATTGTGAATATGGTTAGTTCATAATCTTTGCTGAAAACTTGAATGTTGGCTTTACATATTTACAACAACAAGAGCAAATAGAGTTTGTAAATTTTTTTCTTCTATCACTTTCAGCTTGTCAACTGAATTGCTTGAGGACAAGCAAAGGTTTAAGCTTGGGGAAGTTAATACGTCTCCATCGTATCTACTTTTCCAAACAGTTTTGCCCTTGTTTTGGACTCTAACTTGCATGATTTGAATGGAAATAATCCGGACTGACGTTGTTTTTAGCAGAACTGCCATGGTGTTATTTTTGTGTAGAAATAAAAGTTCTCGGAATGACCTGAAACTCCACGGAAGTTTTTTTTGGAATTAATAAAAAATATTGGCGAAAGAATCAAAGTGAGGGGCCCACACCCTATCCACGAGGGTGGGGGCGCGCCCTACCCCTTGGCGCGCCCCCTGCCTTGTGGGCCCGCTGGTGCTCCACCGACCTCAACTACAACTCCATATATTCATGTTCGGGGAGAAAAAAATCAGAGAGAAGGATTCATTGCGTTTTACGACACGGAGCCGCCGCCAAGCCCTAAACTCTCTCGGGAGGGCTGATCTAGAGTCCGTTCGGGGCTCCGGAGAGGGGAATTAGTCGCCGTCATCATCATCAACCATCCTCCAAGACCAATTTCATGATGCTCACCGCCGTGCATGAGTAATTCCATCGTAGGCTTGCTGGACGGTGATGGGTTGGATGAGATTTACCATGTAATCGAGTTAGTTTTGTTAGGGTTTGATCCCTAGTATCCACTATGTTCTGAGATTGATGTTGCTATGACTTTGTTATGCTTAATGCTTGTCACTAGGGCCCGAGTGCCATGATTTCAGATATGAACCTATTATGTCTTCATGAATATATGTGAGTTCTTGATCCTATCTTGCAAGTCAATAGTCACCTACTATGTGTTATGATTCGGCAACCCCAAAGTGACAATAATCGGGACCACTCCCGGTGATGACCGTAGTTTGAGGAGTTCATGTATTCACTAAGTGTTAATGCTTTGGTCCGGTACTCTATTAAAAGGAGGCCTTAATATCCCTTAGTTTCCAATAGGACCCCGCTGCCACGGGAGGGTAGGACAAAAGATGTCATGCAAGTTCTTTTCCATAAGCACGTATGACTATATTCGGAATACATGCCTACATTACATTGATGAACTGGAGCTAGTTCTGTGTCACCCTATGTTATAACTATTGCATGAGGAATCGCATCCGACATAATTATCCATCACTGATCCAATGCCTACGAGCTTTTCACATATTGATCTTTGCTTAGTTACTTTACCGTTGCCACTATTAGAATTACTACAAAACTGCTATTTTTACTTTTGCTACTGTTACCGTTACTTCCATATTACTTTGCTACTAAATACTTTGCTGCAGATATTAAGTTATCCAGGTGTGGTTGAATTGACAACTCAACTGCTAATACTTGAGAATATTCTTTGGCTCCCCTTGTGTCGAATCAATAAATTTGGGTTGAATACTCTACCCTCGAAAACTGTTGCGATCCCATATACTTGTGGGTTATCAGTACGCTCCTTGGGACGAACGATGCCGCTGTGACTGCGCATGTGTGGACGCTGCAGAGCAACAACCACCGGAGTAGGCGGGGCGTGGCAATGGGGACAATCCCCTATGGGGATACCTACAACATCCCCATCCCCATCTATTCCCTATCATCCCGTCCCCATCCACGTTTACATGACTGGGGATGAAATTTCCCCATACCCATGCCCCACTGGGGAACATGACCCCATTAGGGTCCCCATCCCCATAAGCAAATACTCATATACATAATATGACACCCTATGATCAACATACATACATGGTGTTGTCCTTGTCCTGCTAATGCCTATCTAGGTCGTATTGACTTCTTGGTCATGGTGGAAGCTGAGGTGAGGATGTGAGATAGGTTGTTTGTGAATATTTTAACATTGACCGCAGTGTCACGGTTACTAACCGGGTCCCCGATGGGTATTGGGTCTGGGGAATAGGATATCGTCCCCATCCCCATTGTACCCTATGGGGAATAAATTAGTTTGGTACATATCCCCATGGGTATGTTTTTCGCCCATCCCCACCCCCTAATAGATGAAATCCCCACGGGTTTGGCGGGTATGGGGCCAGGCGTCCCGGAGCAGGCGAGGCCGGTCCCGCGAACTCCGGCGAAAAGGGACAGGGTGACAACGGGCCGGGAGATGGCGGACTGGGCAACATGGGCCCACGCGGCGTGTGGGTCACTGCAGGCCCAGGCAAAGTGGGCGGCAGCGACGCCCGTGCAGATGGCGGGGGTGAAGATGGAGGGGAGGCCAGGCGACGTAGGCCGCTCCGTCGCGGTCTCCGACCCAGCCATAGTAGCCGGCGCAGGCTCCGGCCCAGTGGTAGACGGGGCTCCCAAGGTGGGGTCGAGGGAAGGAGGCGGTGCATGCACATGCACCGGCCGATCAACATGCGCCACGGGCGGCGTAGTGGGTCCGTCAGGGAGAAGTTCCAAGTGAGCTCCACGTCCAGTTCCTGCACCATGATTAGGTAACAACACATGCGAATATGCAACATCTTCAAATTGGCCAGGCATAAGAGGAGATGAATGCATAGATGGTGTTGTGAAGGATGACTGAGGCATGGCAGAAAAAGGGAAGACATTCTCATCGAAAACAACATCCCGAGATATGTAGACTTGATTAGTTGGGACATGGAGGCACTTGTACCCTTTATGGAGACAACTATACCCCAAAAACACACACTTTTTGGAGCGAAACTCAAGTTTGCGATCATTATAAGGACGAAGATGAGGCCAACAAGCACACCTGAATACCTTGAAAAAGGTGTAGTCAGGAGTTTCATCCAAGAGAAGCTCAATAGGAGTTTTCATATTAAGAACACGCAGGTAATCTGTTAATGAAAAACACGCGCTGGCAAAAGCATCACTCCAAAAGCGAAAGTTACAGAAGTATGAGCAAGAAGTGTGAGGCCGGTTTCAACTATATGACGATGTTTGCGCTCAACAGCGCCATTCTACTGATGTGTATGTGGGCATGACAAACAATGGGAGATCCCAAGCTTATTAAAGAAAGTGTTGAGGTTGCGATATTCACCCCCCCCCCCAATCTGACTGAACATGGATAATTTTATGCTTGAGGAGACGTTCAACATGCAATTGAAATTGTATGAATATATCAAACACATCAGATTTGCGCTTAAGAATATAAAGCCATGTGAAACGACTATAGGCATCAACAAAACTGACATAGTAGTTGTGACCACTAACAGATGTTTGTGCTGGACCCCACACATCAGAAAACACAATTTCAAGAGGACTCTTTACTTCTCTAGTAGATGAAACAAAAGGTAGTTGATGACTTTTGCCTTGTTGGCAGGCATCACACATGGACATCTCTTTATTTCTAGACTCTAATGGCAGCTCATGGCGGTGGAGTATGTGGCGAACGATGGGTGTGGTGGGATGACCAAAGCGAGAGTGCCACTGGGAAGGCGACACACGAACACCGCTGAAGACGCACTAGGCGGATGAATCCTCCAAACGGTACAAGCCTTGGCTCAAGCGGCAACTAAGCGGAATGTCCCGGGTTGCTCTATCCTTCACAAAAAGATTGAAAGGGTGAAATTCACATAGGACATGATTATCAAGGGTGAGCTTAGGGACAGATAAAATATTACGAGTCATCGAGGGGACCCGCAAAACATTACAAAGATGGAGCTGCCTAGAGGGATGACTAGTTAAAAGAGATGCTTGGCCAATGTGAGAGATGTGCATACCTACACCATTGGCGGCGTGAACCTGATCGTGCTCGTAGTAGGGCTGGTCGGTGGAGAGTTTGTTGAGCTCGTTCGTCATGTGATCTGTGGCGCCGATGTCTATGTACCAGGCTAGATCAACAGGATAGGACGGCGTGTACCCATGGTCGAAGTGCGGGTCCTTGCCCTTGGCGGCGATGTGGGCAGCCGGGGCGGTGGCGAGTTGGGCAGCCGAGGCGACGGCGGGGGGACCAAAGTCTGCCGTCGCAAATTGGCGCTCGTTGCCCTTGCCGTCATTGCCGATGCCAAGGAAGCTCCTCTGAAAGCGGCGGTGACACTTGGCGGTGACATGGCGTTCACGCCCACATAGCTGGCACGCCACCCGAGTGTTAGAGCCCCCACCCAGGGTTGATGCAGGGGCGGGGTGGGCTTGCCAGATGACGGGGCAGGGGCCCTGGCCCCGAGAAGCCCAGAAGGCCGCCGGCTGTGAGGTGATGGTGGGGGAGGAGCGACGAGCCTCGACGCGCTGCTCGGTGAAGAGAAGTCATGAGTAGAGCTCGTGCGGGGGCATCACTGGCTTAGCGTTGTGAATAGCCTCAGCAAGATTGTCATAGTCGGCATCGAGGCCTTTGATGACAAAGCCAGGAAACTCCTCGTCTCTGAGCGACCGACCGATAGGGGTGAGTGTGTCTGCCAGCACCTTCATCTTTTTGAAGTAGGTCATGGCGGAGGAGTCCAGCTTCTTAATATCGGCGAGCTTGCTGCGAAGGGCCATCGAGCGGGAGGTAGAGACCTGGGCAAAGGCATGCTCCAGGGTCGTCCAGGCGTCCATGGAGGTGGCAGCGAAGAGACAGAGACCGGCGACCCCGTCGCCGAGGGAGCCCTAGATGGCAGAGAGGATCGCTTGGTCCTGCTGCACCCACATACGGTGTTTCGGGTTAATGGTCGGGCCGTGTACGTAGGGATGACCTGCGGAGGACACGGTAGCGAACCATCCACAAACCCTAGGAGAGACTGGCTGCAAAGCAACGGTAGGACCTTGGCGCGCCAGAACAGGTAGTTGTCCGGCGTGAGTCTGATGGCGATCAAATTGTCGAAGTGGAACGGCCCGGCGGGCGTGATGACGCCAGTAGCAGGGGCGGCGGTCGGCGGAGCCACGGCAGGAACCACTGCCGCGACCGATGCCGCGGGTGGCGACGCGGGAACGATCGGGATCACGGCCGCGGGTGGGGCCATGAGCGAGGTCGCGGGTGGCTCCACGGGTAGCGCCTCCCCCGAGGTCGCCGGGATGACGGCAAGTGTCGAGGAGGAGCCGAAAGGGGCCATCGCAGGCGGTGGCGGCGGGATCGGTGTTGAGGCCATCGCGGGCGGTGGTGGAGGGATCCGCGCTGAAAACAGGGAGCCCACAGCGGTGGTGCCGAAGAACTGAGGCACCGGCGGAGCTAGGGGCGAGGTGGGAGGTTGAGGGCGGCAAGCGACGCGGAGATTGACCCGGAGCTGGTGGCGCCCGAAGCGGGAGCAGTCATGGCTCCGACGGCGGCAGCCCTAGGGTTTAGGGTTTTGGTGGTGCGGCGGCGGCGGGTGGGGTAGAGGACCTAGGACCTAGGTTAGACTCGATACCATGTAAAACATAGGTTTTGAGGGGAACTGGCTCAACCCTCTATGGGGTGGCCTATCACACAAGTCCTATACCAATATGGTATGGATTACACAGTAAGGCTACAATACGAAGTCTAACACCCCAAGGTGCAAGTTCTTTGTCTGGCTTGTCCTTCAAAATAGTCTTTGGACATCGGGTCGACTGATATGCTGCGGCTGGCCAAATTGTGATCTCTGCCCTCTATGTAAGCAATGCCAAGAGTCAGCCGCCCATATACTCTTCCAATGCTGCTACACCACCTGCATTTGGAACATCTTCCGTGGCTTGGAATGCATCACATCACTACGATGGCTTGGCGGACAATGACTTTGGTGAGAGCATTGTGGAACGGCAACCTTCAGAAGATGCATACATTTCTATGTAGAATGTATGCTTCCAGAAGCTTAGTTTTAGTTGACTTACAACATAAAACATATTTTCAGGATCATGATCATCAAGACTCTGATTCTGAATCAAAGAATACACTAGGCAACAGCTATCTTTATTCTTGAGATTAGCATCACTAAGTAAGCCAGCCGCATCATCAGATGGGAAGTGGCTTTCTTTCTGTGTGCAACAAATGATGAAACGATGATCCCTCTAAACAACAGCAGTGGATCACACCAAGTACAGCAACAGCAAGCTCAAAGAAAAACAACGATCGATCGATCCTAGAGAACCCGGTTGGACAGCGACAGCAGGCGGCAGAAGAAGTTGAAGCCGGCGGAGGGCATGTCATCGCGGAACCTGGGGTTCTAGAGGTAGAAGAAGCCCATGCCTAGCGGCAGCGCCTTTAACGGCACGACATAGAGCACCAGCACGGCCAGCAGGCAGGCCACGACGAATACCCCAATTACGCGTGGGTCGCGCTAGGACAGCAGCGCCTCCACGCGCCCCCCTGCGTCGCCACGTCACCAAGCAGCATATGTGTGCCCGGCCACAGCGCGCAGCTGGTCGTAGCGCACCCGCACCACGTCCGCGTGGTGGGACGAGGGGAGCCCGTTGAACTCCTCGTCCAGATCGTCGAGGCTCATGATGTCCATGTCTGAGAACCACGGGTCCATGCCTGCCGGCTCGCGTGGCCGCCAGCGATAGCGCCAGATCAGCACGAGGAGGAGGTAGAGGCAGACGGTGGGCAGTATCATCTCTAGGCAGAGCACGACGGCGACTTGCAGCATGTGGACGAGGACGGAGGTGGGCGAGTGCTCCTAGGTGCGCACCCGGAGGCCCCAGTGCACCGCGGTAGCGAGGTGCGAGAGGCAACAGATGACGCGGAACTAGTTGGCCTTGCTCGGGCGCATGCTTCAGGCGTGTGTATCCGTGTCCAGCAGGTACTGCACCACCTCCGGCACCAGCAGTGGCTTGGACCACACGAGCCGGCCTGACACGATGCGCATGGTGGTGTGGCACAACACGTCCTGTCGCGCCGGGCCCAGCGGCTTGACATAGTGCATGCGCGCAGTAGCGGGCTCCCATACACTTGCATCAGCGTGAGCTAGGATGGGAAGGTGAAGCGGATACCCAACTCTAGCCGCCCATCTTGCGCACGCCGACTGGGTGCACCGCCGTGAGCGCGTAGCTGATGGTGTACATCCGGTTCTTGTCCAACGTGGAGAGCCGGATGTGAAGCTTGCCGATGCAGACGTCCTTCCTGGCCAAGGCGGCGTCGCCGGAGGTCTGCTGCTTGTACCTAGCTTTGTGGACGACGGCGATGGAGAGCACAGTGCATGGGTCGAACACGTCCTAGGCGCACTGCTCGTTCCAGCACGAGTTGAAGTGGTCGAGGATGGTGCGCGTGGGTGCCCACTTGGGCCTTTACTTGAGCACCACGTACGCGTCCGTCGAGCCGCTCGTGCCGTCCTTGGCGATCTTCATCGGCACCAGGTTGGCACTGGTGAGGACCAGGTTGGTTGCCATCCGAGTCGAACTACATGCCACGTTTCCTGGAACGCCTCGTCAACCCGTCTTTCTTCGTTTCTCGCCTGGCGTGTATGGACGAATCGCACGCACGCACGCCTTTCTTCGTTTCTCACCTCGCCTAGGGACAAATCGCTCAAACGCGCCCTAGCTCGTGTCTTCTCGTGCTCTCACTTTGATTATTTCTTCAGTTAATCGTACCATGCATAGCCCTGCCTCGTGTGTTTTTTTTTGTTCGATTTTGATTTGATTATTGAATCCCGGTCGATCGTTTCTGAGGCGTCTCATCATGCACCTCCTCCGGACTCCAAGTCCCACACGCGCGCCAGAACGAAATATATTTTCTTCTTTTTCCTGCGTGTGAACGATTTTTTGTTTGTTTGTTTTTTATAAGGAATGAAAAAACTTTTTTTGTTATTTTTTTAGTACAAAAGAACAAACTTTTCTCTTCTCAAAAACAAATCGCATTGACCACATACTTGACACGGCTCGGTCGCATTTTTTTGTGCTAAACTATTTTACCTATTTATTAATTATTGTGTCACCAAGTAGTTTTTCTATAATACAATGTTTGTCGTACATTTATTGAATATTATTGACCAAACATAACGGTAAGACCCAAGTTTTGTGTTATATAATTCAAGTGTTTGTCATTATATCCCTCCGTTTCCAAATATAAGTTTTTTTTACAGATTTTAATATGGACTATATATGGATGTATATGGACATTTTTTAAGTATAAATTCACCTGTTTTGCCCTGTATGTAGCCTATATTGAAATCTCTAAAGGGCTTATATTTAGCATTGGAGGGAGTAGTGAACATCTTTTTTTTACGTTTCAGCTAGGAACACTTGGATGGTCTCAAGTTTGCCTAGTGTAAGAAAAACAAAAGAATGATGAACAAAGTACACTAATCCAAACTATTATGTGTCACTCAGATGTACCATAGTGTGTTTATATATGTTTGTGTTTGTTTTATTAAATATAAATACTACAAATCTATGCATGAGTTTCTCGCAAAAAAAAAAATCTATGTATGAGTTAGCAAATATCCAAGCAAAGATTTTTCATTTACGAGTGTTTACTCAGTTATAGCTATAATAGAAAGATCTAGAATTCCTACGGTGTCGACGAGGAGTTTGGAGCCTACATTGCTCCTTTTTCTTCAAAAAAATTTATGGACAAAGCACTGACCATGCCAACACCCGTTCGAGTGACTTGCCATGGGTCACTGATGAACAGTAAGGTGGCATGACCCTCTTTCTGTTGGGAATAATCCGTGGCGAGTCTGGCGAGCCGGTGCGCGCGAACGTGCGCGGTGGGCGCGTCGGACTCGGGCCAGGGCAAGGTTGGGTGCGTGCGTGTGCTCCCAAGTGTAGGTGTGCGTGTGTGCGTGGGTTAGCGCGTGTGTGTGCGAGTCTGTTGGCGTAGGACCAGGGCGTGGGCCGCGTAGGGCGCGCGAAGTGGACGCGGCGATCGCGTCAGAGCGCGATGGGCGCGCGCGAGCCAGGGTGTGCGGGGCGTGGCGAGTGGGAGTCGGGCGAGTCGTGGAGCTGCACGGGCATGTCCGTGGGCTCGGGTATAAGACCCTCTCCCCCCTTGTGTAAGTCGCTGAGGAGATCTAGTTCGTGCTCGAGGTGATAAACAATGAAGCCGTTCGTGCGGCGGGGGTGTTCAAGCACCCGGAAAAACTCTGTGTCCACCTTCCTCCTCGCCGATCGTGTCTCCGGTGATCGCCGTGCTTCGGTAGTTCCATTTTGGGGCCAACATTTGGTATCAGAGCGAGGCGACGAGGCGCGGTGAGGGAGCTCGCCGGAGTTCATGGCGCTGGTTCCACACGGCGGCGGGGGCGCGGGCGGATCGGTGTCGATGAACATGCCGATGCTCTCGCCGGAGAACTACACCATGTGGGCGATCAAGGCGCAGGCAATCCTTGATGCCCACACGCTGTGGGAGGCGGTGGCGCCGGCGAACGACGCGGCGGTCAACGCGAAGAAGTGCAAGACGGCGAGGGCGCTGCTTCTGTCGGGGCTGCCGGAGGACGTCTTGCTGCAGGTGGCGGCGAAGCCCACGGCGAGGGAGGTATGGGACTCCCTCAAAGTGCGTTTCGTCGGCGCCGAACGGGTGCGCGCGGCGAGAAGGGCGACGTTGCGCGGCGAGCTGGACCGGCTGAGGATGGAGGACGGCGAGTCTCTGGACGTCTACGCCGGCAGGTTGGGGGGATGACGGCGAGGTTCGCCGGCCTGGGAGAGACACTGAGCGACACCGAGCTGGTGAAGAAGCTCATGGATACGGTGCCGGACCGTCTCTTCCCGGTGGTCGCCGGCATCGAGCAATTATGCGAGCTCGAGGAGCTCACCTACGACGAGGTGCTCGGGCGGCTGCGCGCGTTTGACGAGCATGTGCGGCGCCGCGGGCAGAGCAGCGACGAGCGCCAGGACGGCCAGCTCTTATACACGGCGGCACAATGGCGGGCGCGGGAGCGGCGCCAAGGGGGAGCTCGGGACGGCGACGACGACGACACGCGCAGTATGGCATCAGGCAGTGGCAGCAACAAACGTGGCCGGTGCTACAAATGCGGCGAACGAGGCCATTTCAAGCGGGACTGCCCGGAGCTGCGGAAGGCGCCGGCGGCGGAGCGGGCACTGCTGGCGGACGCCGGAGTTGAGGACGACGGACTCCTCTGAGCCACGGCTTAGGGGGAGAATGTTGGGAATAATCCGTGGCGAGTCTGGCGAGCCGGTGCGCGCGAGCGTGCGCGGTGGGCGCGTCGGACTCGGGCCAGGGCAAGGTTGGGTGCGTGCGTGCGCTCCCAAGTGTAGGTGTGCGTGTGTGCATGGGTTAGCGCGTGTGTGCGTGAGTCTGTTGGCGTAGGACCAGGGCGTGGGCCGCGTAGGGCGCGCGAAGTGGCCGCGGCGATCGCGTCAGAGCGCAATGGGCGCGCGCGAGCCAGGGCGTGCGGGGCGTGGCGAGTGGGAGTCGGGCGAGTCGTGGAGCTGCACGGGCATGTCCGTGGGCTCGGGTATAAGACCCTCTCCCCCCTTGTGTAAGTCGCTAAGGAGATCGAGTTCGTGCTCGAGGTGATAAACAGTGAAGCCGTTCGTGCGGCGGGGGTGTTCGAGCACCCGGAAAAACTCTGTGTCCACCTTCCTCCTCGCCGATCGTGTCTCCGGTGATCGTCGTGCTTCGGTAGTTCCATTTTGGGGCCAACACTTTCGACCGTCCGATTGAGAATCAACAGTCAGATCAAACTAAAGGACGGCGGCGTCCATTTTTTTATCATCTTTTCTACAGTGTTTTATGCTGCAACAAGTGATCTGGGCAGTCCATTTTTCATGCAACGGCCATGTTACCCTGTTACCTGTCCCTGGATCTCTGTCCACCCCCGCCATGGCCGGCGGAGGAAGCCGCCGCCCTCTCAGATGTCAATGAGTACCCCTCCCCCCAAACTCCTCTTCCTCCTCCAAACGCCCACCCCCGCCTGCATCATAGCCCCAACTCCACCACGACGGTGCGTCAGCAGCGGCCCAGCTTCAGCGGCTGCTCGGACTGACCACGGAGTTGGAGGAGGAGCCACTCCAGGCCACGGCCTCCTCCATGCTATCCTCCAGCCTTGAGCGGATCTCCGCCAAAGCGTCTCGTCCACCACGCCTGCCAGCTCCCCACCTCCGGCCTGCCTGCCCGCGCTAGCCTACGAGGTTCTCAAGCGCACCAACGATGTACGCACGCACTATGGGCGCGTTTGGTTGCCCGCATGCAGCCCAACCAGGCCTGCACGGGATGTGCGCGGCTTGTTTAGTTGCCTGGGCTGCATGCGGGTTGTGGATCGCATGAAACTTAAAGCAGGCTAGAGCCTGGCCCGGCGGCAGCGCGGGAGACGGACGCGATGGCTCATAACTCCCCTCCCTCCCCCAACTCTCCTATCACCGCCCAGCCCGCACTGTTCCCACTGCTCCCTCTCTGCCTCACCACCTCTCCCTCTCCTCTCCTTCGATGGCTCCGCCTCGCTCACTGCCGCGCCGCCCTCTGACCCTCGTCGACCAGCGCATCGCCAGCATCTAGGAGCGCTGGCTAGCCGGGCTCCAGAACTCGGGCAGGGACCTGGCGTCGGCGCTGTGAGCGTCGTCCCCCATCTGCTGTCGTCCACCACGAGGGTCGGCCAATGCGGTGCCAGTCGTTCCTGCTCCGCCGCCGATTCCGGATCTCGTGCTCCTGGGCTCGGCGCCGTCCATGGAGCCGCCGCTTCTTGGGACCCCATTGGGCAGGGGGAGGGGGGTTCTTGACCCCCATCCAAGGGTTTTCTCCTGTCGGCGCGCCATCCTCCTCGACCTCCGGCGTGGCCATGAGCACGGGGCCGATGTCGCAGCCCATCGCCAGGCCCGGCTCCTCCTCTGCTCCACCACCGCTCTCCTTCCCACCGGGGTTTTCACCCCGGCATCGGCTCGCTGCAGCTATGCAAGCTCCGGTGAGTCAAACCCCCCAATGCTTGCTTGTAGATGTAGATTAGGGGTTTATTTTCTTAGGCATGTGCTAGTAGTTAGTGGACTCGATCGGATTAGATAGGATTCGAGTAGATCCAATTGGATGCGATCCTAATCAAATCCAATCGGACCGATCTGTTTTTGTTTCCTACAATGTGTGTCCTAGGATAATTTTTTTTTGCTACTGCTAGTGTGTCCTAGGATCTGTGTTCATGCTAGTAGTTGTGTTCATGCTAGGGTTTGTGTTGATTGTTATACGTGCATGTAGTAGGACCATTTTAGGATGATGCCAAATGTGCATGGGTGCACATGGGTGCTATTGGCACTTGCTGTTGCTATTTTTAGATGTTTCCATGCTTAGGATAGTGCAGTGATGAGTGGCACTTGCAGAAAAGCAGATGCCACTGATCAGTGGCATTTGCCCAACAACAAATGCCACTGATCAGTGGCATTTGCTCATGGGCAAGTACCACTGATCAGTGGCACTTGTTGTTGGGAAAATGCCACTGATCAGTGGACTTGCCCAACAGAAAGTGCCACTGATCAGTGGTACTATGAGCAAGTACCACTGATCAGTGGCACTTGTTGTTGGGCAAGTCCACTAATCAGTGGACTTGCCCAACAGCAAGTGCCACTGATCAGTGGCATTTGCTCATATCAGTGGCATTAGTGGACTTGCCTAACAGCAAGTGCCACTGATCAGTGGCATTTGCTCATATCAGTGGCACTTGTTGTTGGGCAAGTCCACTGATCAGTGGCACTTGCTGTTGGGCAAGTCCATTGATCAGTGCCACGGATCAGTGGCATTTTCCCAACAGCAAGTGCCCATTTTGCAAAGAGTTTGTGCACTAATACTTGTCATCTTACCTAACAAGATATTGAAGAGTGACTGGGATGTGGCGGGTGGAGGAGCTCAGGTGGTGGCCGGAGCTGAGCGCGTCGAGGATTTTATCCCCACGAACAGGTGGCTCAGGACGGTGAACTTGCCTGGCAGGATCGCCATCATGAGCCTGCCTCGTTCAAGGGGATAATCTCCGAGGCAGGGCCACGAGGAGGGGGCCCGGGAGGCGCTGCGCTTCTACTAGAAGATCAAGGACAACGAGGACCTCGCCATGCTCGTCGTCCCTCGCAAGTTCATGGACACCTAGCTGGTCATCAAGTGGCTCACGCGCGTGGTCAGGCTGTCGGCGAACAAGCGGTGCGTGTTCTTGGTGCAGGTCCAGAACTTCGAGGGGCACATGATTCTTGGCCGGGGCTGGAACTACTTCTGTTGCCTCCACCGGATCTTCCCCGGCGCATCTCAGGACTAGGACTGAAGGTTCAGATCTACAACCACGACTCCTCGGTCATGTGCAGGTTTCGTTGCAGCAGGCACAACTGCGTTGATGACATTGAGCATGCTATGTAGTTAAGTAAGGTGTTAGTGTTGAACTTTTATGGTGTGTGGCTAGACTTATGGTACTTGTGCTGGGAACTTGTTAATATTTTGGCCAGGAGCAGCACCCTGGCGTGGAGCAGGGAAGGAGGATGCCCCTGCTGTTAATCTAAGTAGTTTGTTGTCATTTCTTTGCTTGCTTGCTTGCTTTGTTTGATCTTGCTCTGTTTGTGTTGTTGTGCTGATCATGTGGTGATAAGGCCATCACATTTGAATGGGGTGAGCAGAACACAAACGTTGTTCGCAACCAAATAGCTGAAGTTTGCTCTGCTCACACCCTAAGCACAAAAACGGCAACCAAACAGCAGGGGGGTAAGTGCCCCTCCATGCGATGCAGGCAACCAAACAGATTGCATCTGCTGCATATGATGCTGCATTTCAAGAACCAGGCTGGCTGGAGATGGACATGCAATGCATCTACTATTGCAAACTGGAACCAAACATGCCCTATATGCTTCTTCTGTCATCTCAGCTACCTCTCTCAAAGAGCTCACTCATTTGCCAAAACAATCTATTGTGTTTTCCTCGGGATTCAATCTAAATGTTTCCCAAGAAATTCAGAAGAATATTTCTTTTTATAACATACATAATTTTATGAATATGATGACCATTTGCAAATGGAACAACTCTTGTCTCAGATCTGACAGTGGACAAGAAAAAAATTGATTCCTAGGGAGATAAGTAGGGCATCTATTTCCGAACCCTTGGCCATCCAATATATTCTGCCAGTATTGTATTATTTTTGAAATAAAAACAACCTAGAGTATGTTAGTTGTCAACAGAAGAAACTTGACAGTAAAGTTAATTCTTTTTCCATCAGACTGGATCATAACTATTTCTGCGAACGTTGCTGGTCATTTCTTTATATACTCCCTCTGTAAAGAAATATAAAAGCGTTTAGATCACAACTTTAGTTTAGGATTGTAAAGTCATACAAGGAAGAAGATACATGCCACAACTATGCGTCGTAAGCTTGATCTTAGAAACTTATTTAGCCAATGTATTGCCATATCCTTTTTTCACAAACTTAGCTTCCACTTCGTTACTATACATTAAGTACTTTGGTGTATTTGTTCTCTGGAAACTGCACCCCCATTTTTTTTCTGTATTTGTTCGATTTAATAGGGAAATGAGGAGGTCCTTATGATATTGTTCAGCCTTGAATCCAAAAAAAAAACATTTTGGGAACTATTCGAAGTTGTTGATGCCTGATCGCATAAAATTTGAACAAAATCTTGCATCAAATTCCTCCCCTGAACTACTGTACTGTAGTTAATAACAACCGTTGCTGATGGATTCCATACCAAAAACCATGGCTAAATAAGTTTATACGTGCTTGCAGTTTTCTGCCTCAAGTTCTGAAGTCTGAATCCTGTCTCCCACATGGCGGGAAAAGGCATGCACGTGGAGTTCACGAGTATGACTCTGCTAATCCATCAGCATGCGTGCAATGTAATGCTCGGCTCAGCTCAGTGTCAACAATGGTAGATCTGATTGATCAAAAGCAGTAAAGCACACAACAAAAGGCTATTGAACTTCAAGGTCCATCAACTCAGTGTACTTATCTATATCTATACTTATACTTACTATACTATATAGTGTATGAGTTTTGAATTGTAAGGGCATCTCCAGCCGTTGGCTAAAAGCGCTGCCTGGGGATGAGCCGGCGCCAAAAATGGTCCTGAGGGCGAGTCGGTCCCCAGCCGTCGGCCCCCAGGGCCGCCCCCAGGCGCGTATTTAAAAAAAAAACCGTTCGGCGAAGTTATGATAAAAACTAGTTATATTTCGGCCAACCATGGCAAGTTTCGGCGAAATTCGTCCAAATATTACATTAACCTAATCTAAAGTAAAAGAAAGTGGCTGAAGTCGTCGCCGCCATCGTCGTCGTCGGCCTTCTCCTCCTTGACGCGGGTGCCCCTGCTGGACCCTTCCCGGCGTCGCCTTGGCGAACAGGCGGCGGCGCGTCGTCGTCGTCGTCGCTGCCGCATAAGACGATGACCCCGCCTTCCTCGCGGCCACGTCGGCGCTCCTCGAAGCGGCGTAGGGCGGCGCACTGGCGCTCCTTCTCCTTCTCCCGGTGCGCCTTCTCCAACGCGATGGAGTCCTGGCGCGCCCATTCGAGGGCCGCGTCGTCGTCGTCGAACTCCGCGTTCACCGGCGCCAGCCCCGGCTCCGTCTTTGGCTTGACGAAGCGTGGAGGAGCCGACGAGGACGAGGCGCGCCGGCCGCCCTCGTTGATGACGATGCCGACGCTGCGAGTGCGCCGGCCGAGCGGCGTCTCCGCCGCGGGCTCGGCCTTGACGCCGAGCAGCGCCGGAGAGCCGGAGGAATGGGAAGAAGAGCGCGATGAGGAGGAAGAAGAAGAAGCGCTGAACCTCCTTGGCGCCCATGGCCCGACGCGTTGGTGCTGCGCCGGGGCGGCCACCCTCGCCGGGGGGTACGCCAACGGCGGGTCGTTGCCGCCCTCGAGGTACGTGAGCACGCCCTCGAGTGTGCGGCCGGGGACGCCCCACCAGAGGTGGCGCCCCTCGCTGTTCTGCCGGCCGCCGACCACCGGAGCGCCGTTGGTGGACGCCAAGCGCTGCTGCTGGCGGCGCTGGAAATACGCCGCCCAGGCCTCGTGGTTGTCGGCGGCGTACTGGGGAAGGGAGCGTTGGGCGTCGGTGAGGGACGCGTGCACGATGTCGACCTCCTCGGCGAAGTACCTCGGCTTCGCCACGGCGTCGGGCAACGGGGGAATGGGCACTCCCCCGGCGCTGAGCCTCCACCCCGTTGGCCCGGCGCGCATGTCCGGCGGCGCCGGGATGTTCGCCTGGAACAGGAGCCAGGACTCCTGTTCGCGGAGTGAACGGCGGCCGAAGCCGTTGGCCGCCGCCTCGTCTCCGGGGAAGCGTTCTGCCATGGCGACGGCGGGGCTGGGCAGGCTCGGGAGAGGTAGAGGGAGGGGCTGGGCGGCGGCGCTTGGGAGAGGCAGGGAGAGGGAGGGACTGGACGGCGGCGAGGGAGGGCTGGTGTGGGCACAGGCGAGTGGAGGCCGCCGGCTTTTATAGCCGGGCCGCGCCCGTGTGTACGCGTGCGAGGGAGGGGAGGCATCGGCGCGCCGTCCCGTGAAGCGCCGCCCGTGAGGAATCAATGGCAAGGCTGGCCGGCGGCAGCCTTGCCATTGATTCCCCGCGGGAACCGAGGCCGTTGGGGGAAGACGAGGCGCCGAGTCGCTGACGCGGCTGGCCCGCGTCTTTTTCGCGCCAAAACAGTTCGCCCCGGCGCCCCCGTGCGCCTCCCAGCGCGCCGGGTTCGGACTGGGTCCGCCGGCGCTGTTTTCGGCCCAAGCCGGCGAAAATCGGGCTCCTGGGGGCGCGACTAGGCCGTTTTTTCGGCGCCGGTGCGAAAAAATCGCCTGGGAGGCCTTCCTGGGGCACGGCTGGAGATGCCCTAACAACATCATCAATCCTAGCCGTTGGTCTCATAAATCTAATGGTTGAGACTGAACGGATTCGCGGTGAACAGTAGCCCACACTTGCATCTGCTGGTTTCTGGAACAATCACGTCACACCTCCTCTCTTCACTTGCATCTTCTGGGTTCTGAAACAATCAAGTCACACCTCCTCTCTTCTCGCCATGTTGCATGTGCCAGTGGCAAAGAGCCGAGCACTAGTAGAAAAAGGGTCTAATATGAAACTCATTAATCTCGGTTTGCAATTGAACCGACACTAATGTGACCATTAGTGCCGGTTCCAACGGCCAGGCGGCGGCGCTCATTAGTACCAGTTCGTGGCGAACATTTAGTATCGGTTCGACTAGACTACTTAGGGCGTTTTTTGCTGCAGCCCAATGAAATGTTAAAGACCACCACAATACCAATTTTCATTAGCAGAAAACCACCACTTTATAGTTCATGACATAAATCACCGTACGAATGGCAGTGGCAAAAAACACTAATGATAAATGCTAATTGCTTTAATTCTCTTCCGGTTGTCTTGAAGACATATTTTTGAAATATAGTGAAGACAATTTTCTTTGACATTACATGATTGCAAAGAAAAATGTTGTAAAGTTCACATTATCAACTTGTTCAACACTTATGGTTTTATAGCTCAAATTAAGTTAATGGAAATGTAACATTCTTTTATAGTTCTAGAAATATATTTTGATAATTTGTCATCAATTAATGCTATCGTGAGACCTAACATATCCTGATGTTCCGTAACTTTTGTGAACATTGACTTTTCGCCTCCCTCATATCTAAATCCTGGCTCCGCCCTTGGCCGAGTACAAGAGATGTATTATCTGGGAGGATAAACAAAAGCTAATAATTATTGGGTTCCAAAAATTTCCAATTATTATGCCAATTACTAATTTTTGAACACGTAATAAACGAAAGCTAATTACCAATTACCAATTTTTATTACTTCATTTGTGCATGCATACACCAACAATATTTATTTTTGCTCTAAACTCATTGCAAAGTACCATATGTTTTTATTTCTTTTACTAGAATCATAGGAGCAATACTGTTAAGACGTGCATTGCACGTGTGTACATACTAGTATATGTTAGTGGTTTACAGAGGCTGGCTCGTCGTCAACAGATTACACCGAGAACAAGCGTCGTAATCAATCCCCTCTGCTGATTGAGATTCTACTGCCTAATTTGGCCTCTTTGCTGCATGTTTGCCGAGTAGCAATCTGATGCGGTAGCACCGCAAAGCTTTTGACCATCTCTAAGCAAAATTGATATATTCCCTTCAACGGTATGCAACCGGCTAGTAACCAGGACAGTGTTTTACATAATCCTTCCTGGTTGCTTCTTCTTTCTGAGATGCAAGCTTTTGAGTTTACCAACAAAAAGGGCTCATGTATGCAGATGTACACACTGTAGAATCGCTATCAATAAGAGTGTATTTGCAAAAGCCAAGAAGATCTCCACATCTTCTTTCTTGAGTAAGCAAGTAGAATGTGTGCATTGCTAAGCCATGAAGACCTACACATCTTCTTTCTTCTGTAAGCTGTAGAATGTATGCAAGTTCAGTTGACTCTCCACTGTTTTACAGCATAAAATTTGTTTTTAGGATCATGATCATCAAGACTCTGAATCAAAGAATACACTAGGCAGCAGCCATCTTTATTATTATTGAGATTAGCATCACTAAGTAGGCCTCATCTCATCAACTGGGAAGAGAAGAGAAGAGGCTTTCTTTCTGTGTGCGAACAAATGATCAAACGATGATCCCATCCCGCTAAGCAGCAGCAGCGGATCACACCAAGTACAGCAACAGTAAGCTCAAAGAAAAACAGCTAGCTAGAGCACCCGGTCGGAGAGCGACGGCAGGCGGCGGAAGAAGTTGAAGCCGGCGGAGGGCATGTCGCCGCGGAACCTGGGGTGCCGGAGGTAGAAGAAGCCCATGCCCAGCAGCAGCGCCTTGAACGGCACGGCGTAGAGCACCAGCGCGGCCAGCAGGCATGCCACGGCGAAGACCCCCGTCGCGCGCGGGTCGCGCCACGACAGCAGCGCCTCCACGCGCTCCCCCTGGGCCGCCACGTCGCCCAGCAGCGTCTGCGCGCGCCCGGCCACGGCGCGCAGCCGGTCGTACCGCGCCCGCACCACGTCAGCGGGGCGGGCCGAGGGGAGGCCGTCGAACTCCTCGTCCAGCTCGTCGGGGCTGACGCTGTCGACGTGGGAGAGGCGCGGGTCCATGCCGGCCGGCTGGCGGGGGCGCCAGCGGTAGCGCCAGAGCAGGACGAGGAAGAGGTAGAGGCAGACGGTGGGGAGGATCATCTCCGGGCAGAGCACGACGGCGACGAGCAGCATGTGGACGAGGACGGTGGTGGGCGAGTGCTCCCAGACGCGCACCCGGTGGCCCCAGCGCACGGCGGTGGCGAGGTGCGAGAGGCAGCCGACGACGCGGAACCAGTTGGCCTTGCTCCGGCGCATGCTCCAGGCGTGCGTGTCGGTGTCGAGCATGTACTGCACCACCTCCGGCCCCAGCGGCGGCTCGGAGCGCGCGAGCCGGGTCGACACGATGCGCATGGCGGTGTGGCGCAGCACGTCCTGCTGCGCCGGGCCCAGCGGCTTGACGTAGTGCATGCGCGGCAGCAGCGGGCTCCCGTACGCCTGCATGAGCGTGAGCCAGGACGGGCAGGTGAAGCGGATGGCCAGCTCCAGCTCGCCCATCTTGCGCACGCCGACGGGGTGCACCGCGGTGAGCGCGTAGTTGATGGAGTAGACCCGGTTGGTGTCCAGCGTCGAGAGCCGGATGCGGAGCTTGCCGATGCGCGCGTCCTTGGGCGGCGGCTTCCCGGCGTCCACCGTCTTGTACCTGGCGTTGTCGAAGACGGCGATGGAGAGCACGGTGCATGGGTCAAAGACGTCCCAGGCGTACTGCTCGTTCCAGCGCGGGTTGAAGTGGTCGAGGATGGTGCGCGTGCGCGCCCACTTGGGCCCGTACTTGAGCACGACGTAGGCGTCGGTGGAGCCGCTGGCGCCGTCCTTGACGATCTTCATGGGCACCAGGTTGGAGGCGCCGCGGACGCCCACCTCCAGCATGCCCACGGGCGGCTTGGAGAGCTGCTTAGAGGCGGCGCGCACGTCGCTGGCCACGTTGGCCGCCTCGTCCAGCACGTGGTAGCCGCCCTCGAGGCAGACGCGGACGTGCACCCGGCCGGCGTAGGGCCGGGACTCGTCGCCGCACAGGTTGAGCCAGCGCGAGGGCGGCTCGACGCGGTCGTCGGAGCGGCGGTGCACCGTGGAGAGCGGCACGCGCGCCTGCCCGACGAGCTGCCCGGAGAAGACGTCCTCCACGGCGACCGTCAGGAAAGGGTCGAACGGCTCGGCGGCGACGAAGAGCAGGTCCTCGTTCCAGCTCGGGTTGGACGCCCCGGCCGCGGCGCTGCCGAGCGCGATGCGGCCCGTCTTGAACACCTGGGCGCCGAGCTGCGCCTTGACGTACAGCTCCGGGAAGGTGGGGCCGAAGTGCTGCTGCTTGGCCTTGGCGGCGTCCGGCGGCGATGGCAGGCGCAGGTCCTGCGCCTGGATGACGCTGAGGCGGAGGTACCACAGCTTGGGGGAGAGGTAGGCCTTGGAGCGGGTGTGGACGAGGTTGCCGCCGGAGTCGGACTGCCAGGCCTCCTGGAACGCCTCGTCGACCTGCGTGCCGACCCAGACGGCGAGCATGACGTCGCAGGCCGGGGCGGCGCCGTCCTCGGCGTGGCCCTCCAGGGTGTACCACTGCGGCGCGAGCGCGCTGTCCGGCGGCGAGCGCTTGGGCACCTCCTGCAGGTCGAAGGAGACGAAGCCGAGGTGCGCGTCCGGCGGGGCGGCCTCGCCCTCCTTCTCCGGCTTCTTGGCCTCCTCGTGCACGGTAACCTCTAGGGCGGAGGCGGTGAGGCTGGCCTTGTGGAACGCGAACACCTGGTCCCACTCGCCGGCGGTCGTCGCGGCTCGCGTCCGCACGGCGTGAGCGCCGATGCAGAGCTGCGCGTAGAGCGGCTGCCGGTCGCCGCCGTCTTGATTCTTCTTGGCCTTGAGAAGCCGGACGAACAGGTATGGCACGCGGTCCACCAAGTCGTACGACGCGCTGCCGCCGCCCGAGGAGGCCATGCTCCGCTCCGCGGCGGTCTGGGGAAGGATCTCGAGATCGCCGGCGACCCCCGCCGTGGCCAGCTGCATCTTGGACGGTGAGGGCGGCGGGGCCTTGGACGGGGAAGGAGGCACCGCCACCTCCTTCTTGCCCTCCTCCTTGGGCTTCTCGCCGTCTTTGGGCTTGTCGCCGTCCTTCTTCTTCCCCTTCTCCGGCGACTTCTTCTTGCCGGCCTCCTCAGCCTTCTTCTCCTCTGGTTTGGCGTCCTGCGCCTTCTTCTCTTCCACGGGCGCCGCCGCAGCCTCCGGCTTCTTCTCGTCGGCAGCGGCAGGAGCAGCAGCAGCAGCCTCGGCGGACTCCTTCTTGTCCGCAGGGGCGGCATCACCGGCCTGAGCCTTCTCGCCCTCCGGCGCGGGGGCAGGGGCAGCAGGGGCGGGCGGCGGAGGGTCGTCGACGACCCAAATCTTGAGGCCGATCTCGCCCTTGATCTGCGAGAAGACGCTGCGCTTCTCGAGCGGGTAGTAGACGAGCGCCTCGTCGCCGGCCCGGGCGAAGGAGGCGGCGGCGACCTTGACCTTGCCGAGGAAGGTGCCCCCGCGGCGGCCGGACCCGGCGACGGCCTTCTTGTCGTTGTAGACGTTGAGCTCGAGCGTGTCGGCCATGGCGCCCGGGTGGTGGACGGGGAACTCGAGGCGCTCGCCCCAGTGCGGGTTGAGGTCGCGCGGGCGCGTGGCCGTGCGGCGGCGCTGGCCGTCGAAGTCGACGACGGCGTAGGCGCACGCCGTGCCCTGGCCGTCCTTGGGCATCAGGTTCCGCGCGTTGCACACCTCCACCACCACCCGCTGCCGCGCCCCCTCCTCCATCTCCACCATGGCTGGAGCAAGCAGAGCTCGGCCTCCCCTCGCCGGGATCCGATCCTGGAAGCTTCTTGGGCGCGAAAGGTGATTTGATTAAAGGCTCGATCGAATCTGGGAGAAATCTGTGGGATGAGAGCGATGGAGAGTGATGGATGGGGATATGACCGTTGGAGGGAGGGCGGCGGGGAGCGGACGGACGGTGAGTGGGGAGTGGCGGAGAGTGGCGCCGGGGTTTAAAAGGGAGGAGGCAACGGCCGGGAGAGGTGGGGCCGGGGCCACGTAGGAGGGGGCTGGACGCCACGTGGATGGGAGACCGGTGGTGTTTCAACGGCAACGGCATTGACGCGGCACCGCCGGAAATGGCGGCGACCGAACCTCCGGCCGTGGGAGTCGTGCGGGATCCTACTTAACCGGGTCTCGGTCGATGTTATATCCGCGGGATCCTACGTCTACGTGAAGATCCATGTGAAATTTTCACTTTAATTTCTCTTCTTTTCTTTTACAAGTTCTATCACCTGCTGAGACTTGTTTAAATCTCAGTCCGCTGAGATCTAGCCACACCCTAGAAAATATATTAAATCTTCAGGTGCTGGTGTATCTTCTTGATCGGTAACTGCTCCCCTGATTTACCTAACCGCCATCAGAATGTCTCGTAGAATGGTAGGAATAGCATTCTCAACTAAACAAACCGATCCCGAGAGTGACAATATGCTCGGATAAAACAACCCCTCAATCCAAAACTATACGAATTGTTGAAAACTGGCATGGGGAAAACAGAGTTCCAATCATGGCGAACACTCGAGACATTCTAGAGGGGTGGTAGGTTTACTTCTCCAACCATAGAAATGTTTGACGTTTAATAAAAGAACTACTAATATACACTGGAATGGATTTTTTAATAGAGTAACTATTGTTGAAAAAGGCAATTTGTCACTTTTGGTGAATATTGCCAATTAAACGGTCATATGCTCGCCACCGCCAAAAGCCATAACTGAATGTCACCAATCAACTAAGGGAATGCTCGCGTCCTTCAAACTGAATTAAACCCTCAATCAATTTTTAAAGGGCCCGGTGGTTTACTGGATCAAAATAGTTAGACGAGACTTAAGTCTCATCCAGATGAGATTTAAATCCGTTTGAGAAAACTTAACACTTATTTTGGAAGAATAAAAGGAGCACCTTGGAACAGAGCGAGCAATATATAGAGTAACGATAGATGGGAAATACACTTTGGTTCCTGGTTGTATATGCGCCCTATATGGGGATTTTTTTATTTTTTTAATAAAAAGTCAAAATAGGTAAGAACTATTTTGAAAAAACACTTGACTTACTTTTGCACTAGTATATAAATCTCGACGAAAAAAAAACAAAGTTGACCTCACAGCAAAAAAGACAAAATTTATTTGCTATTATAGGTCACTATTCACACTATTTTAGTCAAGAATGTGTCTTTTTTGAAAAAAAGTCAAAGGGATATTTTTTTTCTGGATTTTTTTTCTCACGAGTACAATAGAAGGCCAAGTTTATTTCAAAAAAAAATCATGAATTTTTGACTTTTTGTTGAATTAATAAAAAAATATCCATATAAGGTGCATATGTCCCCATAGACCAAAAGTTCCCCTCCACCGATAGATGGATCAAATGCACGTGTTGATTAACGGGCCGTGGGCGTGGAGCTTGCTCGCGGATTATCATGTTGTGCACAACAGCACAAGTCTACCATACTCGGATCGCATCACATAGGTTAGGTGGTCAATGTTATGTTTCACACACCAATCATTTCATCCAAAAGTTGGTTGTACCAAATCCACGGTGCCCAAGTGCGCAACCACTCTCCCTCCCTCGGTTCCGAATTACTACTTGTCAACATGTATGGATGTATATAGATGCCTTTTAATTCTAGATACATCCATTTCAACGACGAGTAATTTGGAACGAAGGGAGGGAGTACGTGCCAATGACATGACATTCTCCAATGTCGAGGATAGCTATCCGCCCAGGAGGTCCAGGTCCAGGTCCAGGTCCAGGTAGCCCCGGTCCGGTCGAAAAGGCATTGCCACCTTTGTCGAATATCGCCAATTAAACGGCCCTATGCTCACTCGCCACTGCCAAAAGCTGCGTGCATGTAATGTACCGCAGAGGTATAATAAACTGGTTGTCACCTTGAAATGTCTGGCTTATGGCTCCCGGCAACACCCACTATGGCGTCGGTGGCGGCTAGCCTGAATCCTGCAGGCTCGCAACGTCTACTTCGGGGGCGCACGAGCCAGTTATCCGCTGACGCAGAGCGTACGGACGCACCGGTCGCACCTTGTGCACCACTGCTGGTGCAGCAGCACTGGGTACAGTACTGGAGTGCCACATGTACTGTGTACTGTGTCAAGGTGAACAGCACGTCAGCACCTACCTGAACGGAATGGATTCGGATGGAACGTGTACATGCGGGCGGGGTACGTGCCCGGCTATACCATACCAAAAACACGTGCAGCTTGGAGACCTCTTAGTTCTTTCTCCCAGTCTTCATTTTTTCGTTTCCCTTTTTTTTTTGCGAAAATCTCCTCTCCATCCTCCTCAACGGCACTAATAATGTACTGTACTAGCTAGAAACCAAGAAACGCCATGGATTCACTTGTTCCCATACCTTGTACTACCTTGTCTATCGTGTTTAATAACTTACTTGCTGTATTTACCCGCAGGAAAGGTAAAATAACATGCTGTGTTACTTAGGGATGCGTCAATGCATGTATGTTCTGTCGGTCCGTCAGGCTGATGCCTTTTTGTTACCGTTAATTAATCTGCAGGTGGGAGCCAAATGCTGCCGTCCGTAACGCTAGATTCCCTTCTTTTCTTTTTGTTATACGGAACTTTGCTTCCATACACCCGTTGAAAAGTTTACGGATTCTGATGCGGGCTAAAAATGGAGATTACAAAGTACCACTCAAATCAAAGGATAGTATATTCTTCTCTATCCAAATCAACCTATTCAATATCCTTGAGCTGCAAGCTGATATGGTGATAGCCTTTTTTTTCAAGTAACTTTAAGATTCGTGCAAATATTTAAGGAGGGTGTACCGAATCAAAACTCATATATATGATGAAGAAAGGCAGTAATATACTTTTCCAAGTTACAGTGCAAGGCTGAAAGTACTCATTTTTTGTATTTCTATTTCTCCGTCATCATATCACGCTGTGTATGGACAGACTATATATGGTGCATACCATAATACTGAGAGGGCCCGGAGAGAATATCTCCATCATCAGAGCAGGAAATTCAAGTATTGTACTATCGAATTCTTACACATACTTTTGTGACGTACCCAAATGTTACCGTTACGATTACCCATTTACGGGTAATGTTCGACAACCCCAAAGTAATATTCCAGCCTGAAGGTACACACCATTCTCCTGATCTAAGGACGTGAGTATGCATTAACACTTGACATGATTTACTGATAACTAAGCGACGATGTGATCTCGTAATATATCACGGGTTGGGTCTATCCAATACCATTGTTTTTTTCTAGCAACATGCTCTCATTGTTGATGGCATCTCTGTTACTTTAACAGTCTCCTATGATCAGGAAAACAAGATCATCATGCAACATGAACTACTTCTTGTGTATGTTTCAACACATGTAACTGAATTTTCCCCTTAATCTCACATTCAAGAACCATTTCAATTATAGCACAAAAATATAAACATCAATTATGAACATGCAAATGAAATAATACATTATCATTTTCTCTAGAGCACATTTTCAACAATTTACCACCCGACAAACCTAATAAACTATCTCAGAAATACATGGTACGCTAATTTATCGAGCGGTAAACATGGTAGACCATCTCAAAAAGACTCCGCTCATTAATTAACCAAACGAGACCTTTTTGATAAGGTTGAACAAATTAATGAACGGGGAGTATATCAAAAAGGTCTCGTTCATTAATTTGTCCAACCTTATCTTTGCTTTGGCAGTTATAACACAATTAATATTTTGAGAGAAGATAAGCATAAGCCTCCTATATAAACTCTTGCCATCCACCCGAGTTAGGCACACACCAAAGCATCTTCGATCGTGTTCAAAGCTCATCATAGCAGCACGGTAACTTGCAAAGTTTTCCACCGATCATGAGGACTCGCTGCATGTTCCTCCTAGTCCTTGCCGTCACTCTCGTGGTTCTATCCCCAGGTACATTAATTCTTTCATAGAAGATATTTTCCATATAATTATTGTATGTCTATGCATGTACTCTTACCGAGTTCAATATTAGTATAACCATGGATGTAGTTGATCCATCACAACCTACTGATTTTTTTCTATTCGTTAATTACCTCCACAGATGTGGCTGTTAGACTGTATATGGATACGTAGACTTGTGTATACGTGTTGTACTTGTACTTGTACCCTTTGGTACTTATATAATGAGATAGCCGCACCCCCCAAGGGTGTCGAGCAGTTGCCCCCAATATTCTAGTTTTACATGGTATCAGACTAGGGTTCCCGTCTTCCGCTGCACCCCTTGCTGCCGCCGCCGCCTCCGCCGATCGCTGCCGAAGCTAGCCCGATGGCCTCCGCGCACTCCGCCGCCGCCTCGGCTTCCTCTCCTGCTGGCGCGCTCGTCGCTCCCTCGTCGCCCTTCCTCGCATCCCTCTCGCTCGCCACGGCTTGACGGCAGCCGTCGCTGCCCGCCGAAAGCCATCTGCAGGGCGGGCAGGGCAGGCAGGGCGGGCAGGAGCAGGGCGGGCCGAGCCTGCCCCAGCCGCCGATCGCCACTGGTGGCGCCTCGCCCTCGACCTTCGCCTTCGCGCCGCCGCCCTCTCGCGGCGCTGCACCGTCCGCCTACGGGGCGGCTCCCCAACCCTACGGAGCCCCTCCGCCCTACTATGGCGCTACCCCGACCTACGCTCCGTGGTACGGCGCCCCTGCACCAACCTACGGCGCCGCGCCACCGATGCCTCCTACCTGGCCGATGCCTCCGCCGTCACAGATGGCGCCGTCGCCCTATGGCGCGACCTACGGCGCCGCGCCCGCCGTGTCTTCGGTGGCCACGCCTGGTTCGGTCGATGCCCCTTCCGGTCCTGGCTACGAGGCGTCCTTGGCCCTCGCTCCCCATGATGGGTAGAACATGGGTCCCCATGCGGGTTATGCTCCGGCGCCATCGCCGTTCTACTTCTCACATCTTCTTCCGGTGAAGTTTACACCGAACAACTACCTATCCTGGCGGGTGCAGGTGCTACCTCTCCTACGGAGTCGCTACTTGGAGGGCTATGTTGATGGCTCTATCCCGTGTCCTCCGCCGTATCACCCCGCTCATCATGTGTGGGTGGCCCAAGACCAGGCGATACTTTCGGCTATCCAGTCCTCGCTGACTCCGAGCGTGTCGTCGCTTGTCATCTTCGCTGCGACATCCCGGGAGGCTTGGTCTGCACTTCACAACAGTTTTGCGTCTCAGTCTCAGGCGCGTGCTCACTCTATCCGCACTGAGTTGGGGGAGACCAAGCTTGGAGGCCTCACCATCACGGAGTACTTCAACAAGATGTCAGGACTTGCAGACACACTGGCCTCCATTGGCCAGCCCCTTGGAGATGAGGACTTCACCACTCATGTGCTCAATGGCCTCGATGATGACTATGACAATCTCATTGAGAACGTCCATGGGCGCGAGGCGCCTCTCCCGCCACGGGAACTGTATGCGCGGCTCCTTGGTCGCGAACAGCGCATCAAAGTGCGTCGATCTACTCCGAGTTTTGCCTCTACTAACGCCGCAACCCGTGGCAAATCGCAGAAGCCGTCGCTCCCTGCCAAGACGGCGGGCACTTCTCAGCCCTCACGGGGAGCCGCGCCGTCCATCACAGGGGGATCGCGGCCGGTGGCTTGCTGCCCCAGTTGTGGTGCTCAGCAGGCGTGCGAGCTGTGTGGGATTGAGCGCCACGTAGCTTCTCGCTGTCATCGCCGCTACAAGCAAGATTTCCTTGGCCTCGGCAACAATGGCAAGGGGAATGAAAAACAGGCGGCCGCTGCGGTGGTGGGTCATGAGCACGGGCGTACTCCATCCTACTCGATTGATCCCTCGTGGTACATGGACACGGGAGCTACCAACCACCTCACCAACGACATGAGCAAGCTCTCGGTCCAGGAGCCATATCGCGGTCATGATCAGGTGCACACCGCTAACGGAGCAGGTATGCGCATCTCCCATGTTGGTCAGGCATCCCTTCTTGCACACAATTCACGAAAACTGCATTTGTCTAACATCCTTCGCATTCCCACTGCTTCACGTAGTTTGTTGTCTGTTCCACAACTTACTCGTGACAATAATGTCCTTGCTGAATTTCACCCTTTTCGTTTCTTTATCAAGGATCGGGACACGAGGGCCGTTCTGCTTAGCGGTCGTCTTCACCATGGCTTGTATGCACTTGACGCGCCAACCGCACCTCCCATGCAGTTTTCTCCTCAGGCGTTCAGTGGTGTTCGTGTCTCGCCTACACATTGGCACGTGCGACTTGGTCATCCTGCCGCTCCCATAGTCCGTCATGTGTTGCATCGTCATGAGCTACCAGTTGTGTCAAATAAAACTGCTGAAACTATTTGTGATGCCTGTCAGCAGGGCAAGAGTCACCAACTCCCGTTTTCAGAGTCTAGTCGTGTTGTGAAACATCCTCTTGAGCTTATTTTTTCCGATGTATGGGGTCATGCCCAAACGTCTGTTAGTGGTCATAATTATTATGTCAGTTTCATTGATGCTTACAGTCGGTTTACCTGGCTCTATCTTATTAAGAAAAAATCTGATGTGTTTGATGTGTTTATCCAGTTTCAAGCACATGTTGAGCGTCTCCTTCGCCAGAAAATTATTCATGTCCAAAGCGACTGGGGGGTGAATACCACAACCTCAACTTGTTCTTTAACAAGCTTGGGATTACACACCGTGTGTCTTGCCCCCATACGCATCAGCAGAATGGGACTGCCGAACGTAAGCATCGTCACCTTGTAGAAACTGGCATCACTTTGTTAGCCCATGCCTCCGTACCTTTTAGGTTCTGGAGTGATGCTTTCTCCACTGCCTGTTTTTTGATCAATAGGCTTCCTTCACGACTACTGAATATGAAAACCCCACTTGAACTCTTGCTCAATGAAATCCCAGACTACACCTTTCTCAAAGTCTTCGTGTGTGCTTGTTGGCCTCATTTGCGTCCATATAATAAACATAAGCTAGAGTTTCGGTCGAAAAAGTGCGTTTTTCTTGGGTATAGTTCCCTTCACAAAGGGTACAAATGCCTACATGTTCCCACCAATCGCGTTTACATTTCTCGTGACGTTGTTTTTGATGAGAATGTGTTTCCCTTTCGTGCACTTCCGAATATGTCTATCACTCTTATGCCAGACGCTTCTTCTACCACACCTCTGCCTGATCAATTTGTGGATGTTGCATATGCTCCTGTGTTGCTCCCTAACCATGCTGCAGGTGTTGGCCGTGGCGCTCGTCTCGAGCTCCTTGAAGAACAAGCATCGGCGCGTCCGGAGGACGATCGCGTGCATGTGGCATGCATATCGGGCGGCACACCGCAACCCGCAAGAGCTGCGCCCGCGGCTGCCTCGCGGGCATCGCCCGACCCCGCTCCGCGAGCGGCGTCCTCGCCCGCCTCGCAGGAGGTTGCTCCTGGGCCAGCCACGCCAGGCTCGCCTGGGCCGGCTTCGGCTCCCGATGGGCCGGTCACCCCAGGCTTGCCTGCTTCTTCGGCGCTCAGCGGCTCCGGCGTGGGCCTGGGCAACGTGGCCGTGTCGGGCGCCACACCGCCCGCCTCCCCGATGCCCAGTGGCTCCGGCGTGAGCCCTGGCGACTCGGGGTCGCCTTCTTCGTCGCCTGCATCATGCCCTGCGTCGTCACCACAACCTGTTGCTCCTCGACCTCGCACGCGCAGTCAGACCGGTGTCTTTCAGCCTAAGCTCCGGACCGATGGGACTGTTGCGTGGCTCGCCGCGTGCATGGCTCATGCTGCTGCGGATCCCACTGCTGAGCCTCGCCACTTTCAGGCTGCGCTAGGCATTCCCCACTGGCGTGCCGCGATGGAACAGGAGTTTCAAGCATTGCTGAAGAATGACACCTGGCAGCTTGTTCCTCCCGTGTCTGGGGTCAATATCATTGACTCTAAGTGGGTGTTTAAAGTTAAACGGCATGCTGATGGCTCCATTGAGCGTTACAAGGCAAGGTTAGTGGCTAAGGGCTTCAAACAGAGGTATGGTCTTGACTATGAAGACACGTTCAGTCCAGTTATCAAGCCTACTACCATTCGTCTGCTACTATCCCTTGCTGTTACTCGAGGATGGTTTCTCCGTCAGCTTGATGTGCAGAACGCTTTTTTGCATGGAGTTCTGGAGGAGGAGGTTCATATGCGTCAGCCACCCGGGTTTGTTGATCCTGCACGTCCTAATCATCTCTGTCGTCTTTTTAAGGCGCTCTATGGTCTTAAGCAGGCTCCCCGTGCCTGGCATGCACGTCTTGGTTCGGTTTTGCGAGCACTTGGGTTCATTCCTTCTACTGCTGACACATCACTGTTCCTTCTTCAACGCCCTGAGGTTACGATGTACTTACTGGTCTATGTTGATGATATTATTCTCATCAGTTCCTCAGATTCTGCGGCAGACCGCCTTCTGGCTGCATTGAGTGATGATTTTGCTGTCAAGGATCTCGGTGCTCTGCACTTCTTCCTTGGTCTGGAGGTGTCACGGTCTTCTGCTGGAGTCACTCTTACTCAGAAGAAGTACGCTCTGGATTTGTTGCGTCGTGCTGGTATGCTGCAGTGTAAACCTGTCGCTACTCCTATGTCTGCCACTGATCGGTTGTCTGCTTTTGATGGTGACCCTCTCTCCTCTGATGATGCCACTGAGTACCGCAGTCTTGTTGGAGGCCTGCAATATCTTACTATCACCAGACCAGATGTCTCTTATGCAGTCAATCGTGTCTGTCAGTTTCTTCATGCGCCCACGACATCCCATTGGTCCGCTGTGAAGCGCATTCTGCGATATATATGCCTCACTGCATCTCATGGTTTGCTTCTCCAGCGTGCGCCGTCTTATGAGATCTCGGCCTTCTCTGATGCTGACTGGGCTGGTAGTCCTGATGACCGGCGATCCACGGGGGGTATGCAGTGTTTCTTGGTCCCAACTTGATTGCCTGGAATGCTCGCAAGCAGGCTACGGTGTCTCGCAGCAGCACAGAAGCCGAGTACAAAGCAGTTGCTGATGCGACAGCTGAGATTATTTGGGTTCAGTCCTTGCTGAGGGAGTTGCGAGTTCCTTCAGCTCACTCTCGAGTGCTTTGGTGTGATAACATTGGTGCTACATACTTATCATCTAACCCAGTGTTTCATGCTCGAACAAAACATATTGAGGTTGACTATCACTTTGTTCGAGAGCGTGTTGCACAGAAGCTGCTTAGCATCAAGTTCATATCATCAAAGGATCAACTTGCTGACATCTTCACGAAGCCTCTTCCACAACCACAGTTTGTAGGTTGCAGGCGCAATCTTAACTTAGTTTGTACTTCAGGCCACAGTTAAGATTGAGGGAGGGTGTTAGACTGTATATGGATACGTAGACTTGTGTATACGTGTTGTACTTGTACTTGTACCCTTTGGTACTTATATAATGAGATAGCCGCACCCCCAAGGGTGTCGAGCAGTTGCCCCCAATATTCTAGTTTTACAGTGGCCGTGAAGGTGACGGCGGGTAATTGCAGACCAATCATCGACAAGGGTGACTGTAACTTGGATGTGTGCAAATCGCGTTGTAACGAATGGAACGGGCACAGTGTCAGTCATGTTGCTAGTTGTGTTCCCGACGGATGCCAATGTTATGTTTGCTTTTAATCTCTCGCACAAGGTTAAAACATGATGTGACTTTCTCCCAAGTAAATGTATTGGGAGTAGCTAGTTTCGACTGTCCGTCATTGCTTATCTAAAATAATACTAATGAATCAATTTGTGTTTTGCTACTTGAGTTATATATATGCATGTCCATGTGTGGGGAGGATTCGTACGAGCCGCTAGTAAAGAGCTCAATTTTGTATCTACCATCAACCAATGATCTATTCATTGCGAACCCCGGATTAACATTTATTTTGTTGTCATTTAAAAAAAAATCAATTAGTAGAACTCCGTTAGGTCATACAAAGATTCTCATTTTTTTTGAACGATACTTCTGTCAAAAACCTCAATTTCTTTTGTTGCCCAAACAAGAGAAAAAAAATGTATGTGTGTAACGTTTGTTGATCATGTCACCCTCACATGATAAACACCAAATAAAAAGTGCGCACGTGGACATGGCAACAAGATGGCAATGGATGACTCCCCGTCCACAAAAGCCAGCCTACTTCGACAACCTATTGGCCGTGTGTCATGGTCTACCCCGCTAGCACTAACCTCGAACTTGCTTTTGCCTCTATTAGTTCTTCGTCTATTTTTCACTTTTATGAGGTCTTGAGTGTCTCGTTTTATAGATAGTTTTTATTTTTGATGGTGAACTAACAAAAAGTTGTTCATAATCATGTCGAGCGCATGTCACTGAATGAGTGGTTCGTTAAGGGCGCTCTCAATGCTTGACTCTTAGCACATGATCATACACAAAATGTTGACGTGGCATTGCAATTAAAGAAGAAAGAGAGTGGAGTTGTATCTTAACTCATTTTTTTTGTGCAGTGTAATTAATCCTTTGAACTTTTGTGGCATATCTCCTTATTTTTCTCTTCCTTTCTTCTCTCCGCAACTAGGCGACAAGGTTGAGATGCCAAAAGGATCATTATAAACCAATTAAATGCAATATCACTTAGATATGACCCCTAAGATACAATGCATTGTGGTGATTGTCTCTTTTTTTTCTCTACCTAGGATGCGCCGTTAAGATATAATGCATTGGGAGAGCCCTAAGGTCGAGTGTATAACTACTATGTAATTAAGAACATAATTTGAATTTGCCAGCTTAACAAGTACTAGCAATTCTGATGTGAAAGCGTACTTTTAGAGTCTACTCAAATGTGTGGGCAGCATCGTTTAATCGTTTTATATATTTTACTAATTAACTTCATCTACGAAGCAAGAATACATAAATTTTACAAGCAGTTTCGATTTCTTGCGCATTATTTATTATAATTAATTCACCACTATAAGCAAAGAACATTTTGGCTCCCACACTCTAGCACATGATCATACACAAAATGTTGACGTGGCATTGCAATTAAAGAAGAAAGAGAGTGGAGTTGTATCTTAACTCATTTTTTTGTGCGGTGTAATTAATGCTCTGATCTTTTGTGGCATATCTCATTATTTTTCGCTTCCTTTCTTCTCTCCACAACTAAGCGACAAGGTTGAGATACCAAAAGGATCGTTATAAATTAATTAAATGCAATATCACTTAGATATGACCCCTAAGATACAATGCATTGGGGTGATTGTTTTTTATTTTTTGTCTCTACCTACGATGCGCCTTTTAAGATATAATGCATTGTGAGAGCCCTGAGGTCGAGTGTATAACTTGCTAAGTAAATAGGCAATTTTCGACTAATTTAATCCATAAGTAGATAACTAGCATGGCATTGACAGAAGTAATAGCATACTGGTACTGGTCTAAACAAGCACGTACTACGCAAACAGTAGACAAATCTACACATGATGCTAGCACTGCTAATACAGAAATTATCAGGAGAGGGATAAACGCGTTATACCCTCCAGTAGGCCATGCAGAAGCCTCCGCGGCGGTGGCAGCAGCAGCAGCATCCTCGGCGGCCTTCTTGTCGGCCTCGGTCTTCTCGGCGGCGGCACGTTCGGCGTCGCTGGACATGGTGACGACAGAGACGACGCGGACGTAGAGGAAGTAGTGGATCGGAGGCGAGCACGCGCGTACTCGCTTCCCAAAAACCTATACGTCTCTCTCCCGTACAGGAACCGGACTGACGGGGTTTCGGAGACCTGCTCTCCCGTCGACCGTGTACGTGACGGACGGGATGGAGTCACCGGCGGCAGCAGCAGCAAAGGAACGACGATGGGCGGTTCGCGTGGAGCAGATGTGATCTGATCGAGGCGGCTAGGGTTAGGAGACACCGCACACTTATATAGACGCAGCCGCGTGGAGAAACGTGGGCTCGACCCACGTCCGAGTCCGTGACAGCCCACGATCCGACGTCTCAGATCGTGGCCCTGCTGTCAGAAACTCTCCGTTAGTGACTGGCAAAAATAAGCGCATAGGTGTGAGATCGACTCGGCTCATTCCCGCAACCCGCGACGCGTCGTGACGAGGCGTTGCGTGGCGTGGCGTGGCGTGGCGAGGCGGACGGTGGAGGAGGAGCGCGCGAGGGCCTCTTCTCTTCTCAAGCTCCAATAGCATGTAGAAAAGCCACCCTTATAAGGAGGTCCAACTCCTCTTCCACTTCCGGGGTGGGACTAAACTTCCCACCTCCACCTAGTGCCAATAAACCCACATGGGCCCTTAGAGATTTTCCAGAAATTGCTATATGGGCTTAAGGCCCATCTCAAATTTCAGCAATCCCCCACCAGATCTCGAGGGTTCATTGTGTCCTCTGTTCCAATTGCTGTTTCGATATACTAGTGTTTCAGTGAAGACTTGTTAAGGTTGAGCTTCACCTAGAGCAAGTAGCTACACTCCTTCACAACTGAACAATGGACTATGCCCTGAATTGTCAGTTTGGCGTAAAGAAGCTTCACCACATGTATTACTAGTACTGGGCTGCCGAAGGCTGACCCTCGGGTGGAGCATATAAGTCACACTCCTGGCCTATTCATGAGCTTACTAGAGATCACCCCAATCTCATAGACTGTGACTAGCAGTCGGGCTCACATAGGTGTGTTCCTTCAAAGATCGCTCTGTAGGATAGCATCTTGCTTACATAAGCTTTGGAACACATTAAGACAATAGTCATCCTACCATACAATATTGAGAGTATTGCATCTCCAACGGAGTGGGTTAGTGTAGTTACTCTCCTCGGCTCACCACTGGCTTGTTTTCCCAGGTCCTACTTCACGGGATCTCCGATCACATAGGTTGGGTTACCACCATGGCAACTCATGTGGGTCTCATACCCATATCCCTCGATGCACTATCTATCACAACACGCGATAGCCCTTCCGTAAAAGGATCTGCCAGATTCTTAGCCGTATGGACATAGTCCAACGCTATCACTCCGGAGTTTCTTAATTTTCTGACAGCTTTTAATCTCATTCTTATGTGTTTGTTGGACTTCATGTTGTCCTTTGAACTCTTCACCTTGGTGATGACTGTCTGATTATCATAGTTCATAAGGATAGCCGGAACCGGTTTATCAACCAATGGCAAGTCCATCAAAAGATCTCGAAGCCATTCTGCTTCAACACCAGATGTGTCTAATGCTGTTAATTCTGCTTCCATTGTCGATCTCGTTAAGATCGTTTGCTTGCAAGACTTCCAGGAAACAACGCCACCTCCAAGAGTAAACATATACCCAGTTGTGGCCTTCATCTCATCAGCATCAGAGATCCAATTCGCATCACTATACCCTTCAAGTACCGACGGGTCTCCGGTATAGTGAAGTCCATAGTTCATAGTACCTTTCAAATAGCGCATAACTCTTTCAACAGCATGGCAATGTACATCACCCGGTTTGGAAACAAACCGGCTCAGTTTGCTCACAGCAAATGCAATGTCAGGCCTCGTTGCGCTCGCTAGGTACATCAGTGAACCAATGATTTGAGAGTATCTCAATTGATCTTTAGCCATGCCTTTGGACTTTCGAATCAACACGCTAGGATCATATGGTGTTTGAGATGGTGTGCAGTCCAAATATCCAAAACGACTCAACACCTTCTCAACATAGTGAGATTGCATAAGTGTGATCCCACCCTCATTATCTCTCAGTAGCTTGATGTTCAAGATAACATCAGCCACACCAAGGTGTTTCATCTCAAAGTTCTGAGATAGAAATGATTTGACCTCCTCAATGACTTTGAGGTTTGTTCCGAATATCAGTATGTCATCAACATACAAGCACAGTATAACTCCTTCGCCCCCACCATGGCGATAGTATACACATTTGTCAGCCTCATTAACAACGAAACCAACAGATGTCAGAGTTGTATTGAACTTATCATGCCATTGCTTAGGTGCTTGCTTCAGGCCATATAAAGATTTCAGCAACCTACACACCTTCCTTTCCTGACCATCTATCACAAAGCCATCTGGTTGTTGCATGTAGATTTTCTCATTTAGCTCTCCATTCAGAAAAGCCGTCTTAACATCCATCTGATGGACGAGAAGACCATGCGAGGCCGCCAACGAGAGTATTACTCGAATGGTGGTCAGTCTAGCCATAGGTGAATAAGTATCGAAGAAATCTTCCTCTTATTTTTGGTCATAGCCCTTGGTCACAAGCCTAGCCTTGTACTTTTCAATCGTACCATTGGGCCTAAGCTTTTTCTTGAACACCCACTTACATCCCAATGGTTTGCAACCATAGAGACGCTCAGTGATCTCCCATATCCCGTTAGCCATGATGGAATCCATCTCGCTACGGACCGCATCCTTCCAGTAGTCAGCTTCTGGAGAGGCATACGCTTCTGAAATAGAAGTGGGAGTATCATCCACGAGGTACACAAAGAAATCATCACCAAAGGTCTTTGCAGTCCTTTGTCTCTTGCCCCTACCAAGGTTTCCTCGTCATCCTCCTCAGGATTTTCATCATGTGTTCGTTCATAATATTCCATACGAATGGCAGGTTCATGAGTCTCCTCAGATTCCTGTCTAGAAGTGCTTTGCGTATCTCTCATAGGAAAAATATCCTCGAAGAATGTAGCATCTTAGACTCCATAATTGTATCGACCTTCTGGTCAGGTACCTCAGATTTCACTACTAAAAATCTATAGCCAACGTTGTTCTTAGCGTAGCCCAAATTAACGCAGTCCACAGTCTTGGGTCCAAGCTTACGCTTTTTGGGGATCGGCACGTTGACTTTTGCCAAACAACCCCAAGTACGCAAGTACGAGAGTGTTGTCCTTCTCTTTGCCCATTTCTCATAGGGAGTGATCTCATTATCCTCTGCCGGAACTTTATTCAGGACATGACATGCCGTCAATATAGCCTCCCCCCACCATGCCTTGGATAAACCCGATGTTTCTAACATGGCGTTAACCAGATTAGTTAGAGTACGGTTTTTCCACTCGGTAACCCCGTTTGAGTGGGGAGAATAGGGAGGCGTCCTCTCATGAATAATGCCATGTTCCGCACAAAAGGAATCAAACTCACTCGAGAAGTACTCTCCACCACGATCTGACCGGACTCATTTAATTTTCTTTTCAAGTTGATTCTCAACTTCTGCCTTATAGATTTTAAAGTAGTGTAGAGCATCTCTTTAGTATTTAACAGATACACACAACAATATCTAGTGGAATCATCTATCAATGTCATGAAGTATTTCTTTCCACCTTTAGTCAACACACCATTCATCTCACAAAGATCGGAATGTATGAGTTCTAATGGTGCCAAGTGTCTCTCCTCTGCGGCCTTGTGAGGCTGGCGAGGTTGCTTAGCTTGCACACATAAAAGACACTTAGAACCTTTGGCTAATGTGAAACTTGGGATTAAATCCAACTTAGCTAGCCGCGTCATAACACCGAAACTTATGTGACAAAGACGTGAATGCCAAACTTCAGATTCATTAACACTCGAATGAATATGGTTCACGACTTTATTACAGAAATCTGCGAGGGAAAGGCGGATCATCCCTCCGCTCTCATAACCTTTTCCAACAAATAGTCCATACTTAGTAACAACTAATTTATTAGACTCGAAAACCAACTTAAACCCTTCTCTACATAGAAGGGAGCCACTAACGAGGTTCTTCTTGATGGCGGGGACATGCTGCACGTTCTTCAGCTGCACGATCCTTCCCGAAGTATACTTCAGATCGACCGTGCCAACACCATGAACAGAAGCACTCACGCCATTCCCCATCAATACAGACCCATGGCATGTGACCTGGTAAGAAGAAAACAATGAAATGTCATCACACACATGAACACCTGCACCTGTGTCCACCCACCAATCGGTGGGCTGAAACATTGAAAAAACAGTAAATAAATTACCGTACCCAGATGCACCATTCTCATTGTTGCCCACAATCATGTTGACAGACTTGGAGTCCTGTCCTGACTTCTTGTACTTGTTTCGGCACTTGTTGGCCCAATGTTCAACCGAACCACAAGTAAAGTAGCCCTCATCCTTCTTGTTCTTCTTGAAGGTCTTCTTACCCTTCTTCTTGAAGTCGGTATTCTGTTGGACACCGTTCTTTCCCTTGGGCTTGTGGGAGTTGAAGTTCCTCTGGTTCACCATGTTGGCAATAGAAGTCCCTTCGGCCCTTTTCTGTGCGAGTCCTTTGCCCTCGAATTCTGCTCAACACTCAGATGGCCAATGACATCCTCCACGGAGAATTCACGCCTCTCATGTTTCAGAGTGGTGGCAAAGTTCCTCCAGGAATTAGGGAGCTTAGCGATTATGCAGCCCGCGACAAACTTGCCCGGTAACTCGCACTTCAGAAGCTCAAACTCTTTAACAATGCATATTATCTCATGAGCCTGCTCCAGTACAGAACGGTTCTCAACCATCTTGTAATCGTGGAACTGCTCTATAATATACATCTCGCTCCCTGCATCGGCAACCCCGAACTTAGATTCGAGCGCCTCCCACAAGTCCTTGGCGACATGCACATGTAAATATGCGTCGACCAGTTTATCTCCGATCACGCTGAGAACTGCTCCGAGAAACACAATGGTTGCCTCCCTGGACGCCTTCTCCTGTTCAGGAGCAATCGTTCCCGTGGACACACTAGTGACCCAAAACATGTTCATAGCCGTGAGCCATAAAGTGGTCTTTGTCTACCAATGCTTAAAATATGTACCGATAAACTTATCCGGTTTCAGTGCTGCGGCAAAGCCACTGGACGAAAAATTCCTACACATAATAGGTTTTTGGAATGCTAAGTAAATAGGCAATTTTTCGATTAATTTAATCCATAAGTAGATAACTAGCATGGCATTGACAGAACTAATAGCATACTGGTACTGGTCTAAACAAGCACGTACTATGCAAACAGTAGACAAATCTACACATGATGCTAGCACTGCTAATACAGAAATTATCAGGAGAGGGATAAACGCGTTATACCCTCCAGTAGGCCATGCAGAAGCCGCTGCGGCGGTGGCAGCTGCAGCAGCATCCTCGACGGCCTTCTTGTCGGCCTCAGTCTTCTCGGCGGCGGCACGTTCGGCGTCACTGGACATGATGATGATGGAGACGACGCGGACGTAGAGGAAGTAGTGGATCGGAGGCGAGCACTCGCGTACTTGCTTCCCAAAAACCTATTAGTCTCTCTCCCATACAGGAACCGGAGAGACGGTGTCGGGGATATACCCCGCGGCGTAAACCGGCCGGAAGTATAACCCGGCCGGACTTGGCGGTTTACCTGAAGAACCCGCTGACACTTGGCGGTTCACTGGCGACCCGGCGGTTTATGGTTCATTGGTAATCCGGCAGGCGGGTCAGAGGAGCGACAAGACCCGGTGGCCCGACTGGCGGTTCATGAAGGCCGGTTCAACTACGGTGGGCCGGTTTAAGAGGAAAGGCGTGAGGAATATTTGTCTTACAAGGAGCTAAGAACTGGACTTGTATCCGACTTGTAATACAAGATAGGCTAGTCCTAGTCCTACTAGGACTCCACATGTAACCCGCCCCTCTAACTTATATAAGGAGGGGCAGGACTCCCCAAACAAGGGACAAGCAAACAACAATATCTAGGGCTAGACACAACTAGAGGAGAGCCGGTTTACGGCGACTCCCTCATGATCATAATGAGATCTAGCCTCAAACAGCATGTAGGGCTATTACCGGATGATGTTTCCCGGGGCCCGAAGCTGTCTAAATCCCTATCTTGTGTTGCGTCTCTCGATTCCGCTCAACCCCTCTCAAGCTACCACATAGATGCGTTGGCCTCACGACTAAGTCCTGACACTAAGGACATATGACGTGTTAATTCCACGACAGTTGGCGCCCACCGTGGGGCGGCGCACGGTGGTGTTGAGTTCTTGAAGGGATCTCTTCAGGGATCGAGAAGTTGGCAATTGTCCGAATAAGCCGGTTTGGAAGGGCTTTGCATCAGCTTGAAGTTCATCAGTCAAGATTAATGAAGGGTTCGGTGGTGGCGGGCATGAGATTAAGACTCTTTTAGGGTTATCTGTGTGACCTGCCGTCGCGTTGGACGATCCGCCGAGATCAACAGAGGTTAAAAGGAATTTCGACGGCTTGTTGTGCGCCGTATCCGATGGTCAGACCAATCACAAAATCCACCGAGATATCAAGTGCCAGGAACGAGAGTCACTTTGAGTCACGGCGGCTTAAGTTTTTTCACCGAAGGCAATTATGACCTTAAACGGACAGAGTCACGGATTCGCCGAGTTCCCACTGTTAATTGAGAATATCCTCCATGTTAAACCAAAGGCAGAACGGCCACGACCCGGACTCCTCGGCTACCACGCGAAGCGCCTTGCCTCCTGTCCAAATCGTCGTCACGCCGCGGCATCTGTTCGGGTCACGGTCACGAAATCGCCTTTCTTCTGAATCGCCGTTGTGTCGCCCAGCGCCGTCCTGTCCGGCCGCTGGACCCTGTCCTCCACTCCGAGCTGCTAGCCCCGCGGCCCCGAGGCGCTCCGGCCTCCAAATCACCGAGGCGCTCCGTCGCTCCTTCTCAAGCCACCGGCCTCCTGCGCGTCCGTCGTCCCGCTCGCCCCTGCCGGGTCCGCGCCGTTCTGGTTCCACGCTGGTTTCCCCGCTGTCCGGCCGGCCTTTTCCGGCGTCCCACGACCCGGCTACGCCCGGCCCCGTTTGCCACTTCGCCGACCACGCGCGCAACCCGGCCTTGTGCCGGCGCTGTGCGGCCTGCCCTGTCCGGCGCCCAACTCGCCTTCACCATACGCCGTTCCGAGCTGCCATCTCCGAGTCGTCATGGCCGCGCCGTTCCTAGTCACCATGGCCGCGCCGTTCAGAGTCTCAAGCCACCTCCCGCATCGCTCCGGCTATGGCTGCGCGTTGTTTTTGCCCGGCGCCCCCAATTCACCTCTTCTTGCTCTGCACGTTCGCGCTGAACTGGTCACGCCGCGCCTCCAACTCGCTGCTGCTGTAATCCGCCTCACTACGGCTTCCTGTCGGGTCACCACAGACTCACCCTGCTGCTGGTGGTTCGGTCTACCACTGCAAGTAGCCTGGAGCCGCCGCACTGGCCGCAACCCGCCGCTCTACGCCACCACGCGCTCGCCCCCCTGCTTCATGTCCGCGGCCGCTTCACCTCTGCTCCGGGCCACGACCACGCCTCTTCAACCTGGTCTTGAACCGCCGTAGCCTCGCATTGTGCTGCTGACTCGCCAACAGTTTTACCTTTGCCGATCAGAGCCGGTGGTTTAGGTTGTTCTGTTTGCTTCAGAAGAAAGTGCTGCAGGCGCTTTACCGCAGAGACCCCAACACCAGACGCCTGCAGTCTGAATCCGTTTGTCAAGTTTCAGACATAAGTTGACACCATTGAAAGGAAACGTGAATACGTTGTTTGAAGAGAGAGGGTCAAACTACTTGTTTGACTCCCATACACATGCATGGAAGCAAAATCAGTTAGTATTACAGAGTACTACTACGACCCATGTGGAGGTCAAATGAAAAAGAAGATCGGCAACATCAACATAAATGTGCTTTGGATACATATATGGATCAAAGAGAATTCAGTAACAGTACTGCAAAAGTTATCTACGGACAGATGATCCATCGTAAAAAATCAGGTGATATCCGTCTAAATCTATTTTATTAGCGCAATATTGTTTTCGTCAAAGAAACAATTACTTTGGTCTGTATCTTTTTTGTATGCAGGGCAATTATTTATTTCCAAATGACGATTATATCGCGGAAATTTCTCCTTGTCGTGCCACTCAATAGAAGCACCCAAGCTGCTGCCCTTGCAGACCAAATCCATATCGGCATATCAGGGTCGCACCCGCTCATACAAGCTGCCCAATGGACGTTTGTAGACCGCCGCCCTGCGGTCCGGTTTATTCCAACAAAATCTGGAGCAATTAATGATATCAGCTCCCGTTTATACCGGACGCCACTGGAGTTTGTTTAAACATCAACAACCAGCTGCGATGAGCCATTGGTCGAGTTGATGACATGGATCATACGGGGTTATTTATAACCCGTCGCAGTCACCTCAACATTCTATGGATTCACATCACGTTATCAATGCCAATGATATACACCTTCTACTATGGTTAAGAACGGAGAATCTCAAGACAACTCCTTGAGTCATCTTAAGACTCGGGGGCTACAATTACATGACTCAACAACTCTTGCCAGTTGCAGCAGGCTCAAGAACTCCGGATCATTGGAGGGAAGATAACCCGGTCCCGGAGGCTACTGTTACATTGACGAAAATTTAAAGGCAGAAATATTCCGGCTCATAGTGATGCTTCCGGTTTAAAATCCGGTTCAAGGGAAATATATTCTCCCACAAAGCTCTCAAGCGCTCAAATCCGGTTTAAAAATGTCCGGTTCAAAAAGGAATTAACTTCTCGCAAGTTCGAGTTGAAAGGCCATCAGAAAATTTTCGGCTGAAAATGAAGATTCCGGTTTACAATCCGGTTCAAGGGAAAGATGTCTCCCACAAAGCTTTGAAGCTCTCAATATCCGGTTCAAGATCCCAGTTCAAGAAGAATTTATCTCTTGCAAAAAAGTTAAAAATTGCCAAAGAAGACCTGCTGCCATGATGTGCGGTTCAAACATGGGTATCCCGCCTTACTGGCCTGACATTATTGATCACCTGGGGGCTACTGCTTCATAAAGCGGGGTCTCTGTTCTTTTACATCATGTGAGGTTACACGGAGTTGCTCTAAAGCGGCCTCCGGTTTACCCCTTGAGTTTGCTTTGCTAAAAGCATCGTGTTATATCACTTGGGGGCTTGGTCGTGTCCGAACCAATGCAACACCTTTTGATAGGCGAAAGCCACCAGATCACTTGGGGACATGGTCAAGTCTGAACCAGTCACGCCTCTTGATCGGCCTAAGGCCATAGAGTCACTTGGGGGCTTGGTCGAACCCGAACCATTGCCACGCCACTTGATTGGCATAATGCCACAGTTTCAGTTGGGGACCTGGCTGACTTGAACCATGGCTACACCTTATTGGGAGCTTGGTCGTGTCCGACCATGGTAACACCATCTGATCGACTCAGTAAAGCCTCGTTTGCAATGGTTTTATTTTGCCTTTGCTTGAATTCTGTTCTTTTTTGCTAAGGAATTTTTACTTCTGTTGCGTTTTTAAACCGACATTGTTAATCCGGTTCAAACTGTCAATTACAAATTGGCGGAACACGGTCAAATCTTAATCCGGAGACTATCTGCCCGGTTTGATGTTACCATCTTATTATGGAGTAAACCGGTGTTCATTAACCCGGCTTAACTTTCAATTACAAGTTGTCAGTACATGATCAAATCATAATCCGGAAACTATCCGCCCAGTCTGGTTTGACTACGAGTCGCCAGTATTATATGGTTAAACCGGTGTTTATCACAACCTGGTACGGTTTTATCATAAACCGACACAGTATGAAAGGAGTTATCATTACTCAAGATTGGGGTTATCACCCTTACTACAAAAAGTCGGTAAACCAATGATGTGATTCAATGTCACAGGTATGATATATTTCATTGATTATTCTTAAGTGCAGCCTTGGTTATAAACCTGGGTTATATGTTGGGCATTATGACCCGTCCGGCGGTAAACCGCCAGGACACTTTAAACTTGTTGTATGCAGAGACAGGTTGAATAAAGCATGATGATAAATTATTCGGTGTTTATTAAACCGGCCTGGCTTTAAGACGGTAAGTCGCCAGTATATGATGAGAATTTATCCGGTGTTTGTTAACCCGGCCTGGTTTTGGACTATAAGTCGCCAGTAAATATTTGATTGCGCCATTGGAATCATGCGCTTATAAATCATTGGGTTATATTATTCTAATAGCCAAACTTGGCTGAATTTTCATTATGATATTGGATGAATAAGGTTTTCATACCGGATTATATTATCTTGAATAGCCAACATGGCTGGATTTTTTATGGTTATCAATAACCAATATTATGATTGAGATTTTCAAAGTCGCTTCAGCGCAATGGCTATTATTTCATCAATGGGTATGATTTATTCTACAATGGAGGGATTAGTCCCGAGTTGCTGCAGGCTTACGACCCGGCACTTGGGGGCTACATTATTTAAGTTGAGATTATATCAAATATGCAAGTCTCATGTCGCTGCAAGCATGCACCATGACACTTGGGGGCTAATGCAAAGTCATTTTTTTGCTCATTTTATTGAAGACCCGACTCATCACATTATAACGAGCCGGCCCTTGGGGGCTACCAATTGCTCCTGTCAACAACTCAAGGTACACAAGTTAAATCCATTATATTGAAGGGTCCACTGCTCAGTTGGTAAAGCACAGGGCTCTTAACCTTATGGACGTGGATTCAAGCCCATGATGGGGGTTACATCATATGATGTTATTTTCATTGAAATATATATCAAGTCCCAGCTCAATATTATCTTACTGAGCCGGCCCTTGGGGGCTACACATCATTGCTCAAATCTACATGATTATATTTACAAAGTCCCTGCTCATTATTGCATAAATGACCCGGCCCTTGGGGGCTACACTGGTGGAAGTTTTTACGAGTATAAGACAATTACAAGTCCCAGGTTGCTGCAAGCATGACAACCCGGCACTTGGGGGCTACATAGTATGGAGTATTCTGTTTTTACTAGTCAATGGGATGAACAACATGGATTTCTTTGATTTCTTTGAAAGTGGCAGTATTTATATTGAAGCAAAGTCTTAAGCCACCACTTTGTTCTGCTCAAAGACTTGGGGGCTACAGGTATTATATTATTATCGAAGAAATATTTTCAAATTCTCTGATTGAGCAAACTAGGTTGACCCGGCGTCACCAATCATTATGACCCTATGGCTGCAACCCGGCGTCATTAATAATCATGAACCGACATTGGCAACAATCATGAACCGGTGTCTGCAACAATCATGACTCGAAATTATCAAGTTTTTATAAACCGGTGATCTTGGCAATGATAAACCGGCAAGTTCTACGTCCTTAAACCGGCTGAAGATTGGATGAGTATTTCAAGGACCGATATTGTTTTTAAGCATTGGGAGCTGAATCAAAGGAGTTATTCTTCACAATATATTTTCTATGAGAAACCAATGTCAGCAAGTTGATCATGAAGCTGGCCTATTAAACCGGATTTTCTAGGAGGAGGAAATGACAAGGATTTAAGGATGATCAGATGCCGGTTTACAAGAATTCTTAACCCGGAGCATAATCTGTCAAGTTTGTTCTTGTGTTTATTTCACAGGATCAGTTTAACATGGATAAATCCAAATTAAACTGGGGGCTAATGTCGGGGATATACCCCGCGGCGTAAACCGGCCGGAAGTATAACCCGGCCGGACTTGGCGGTTTACCTGAAGAACCCGCTGACACTTGGCGGTTCATTGGCGACCCGGTGGTTTATGGTTCATTGGTAATCCGGCAGGCGGGTCAGAGGAGCGACAAGACCCGGTGGCCCGACTGGCGGTTCATGAAGGCCGGTTCAACTACGGTGGGCCGGTTTAAGAGGAAAGGCGTGAGGAATATTTGTCTTACAAGGAGCTAAGACCTGGACTTGTATCCGACTTGTAATACAAGATAGGCTAGTCCTAGTCCTACTAGGACTCCACATGTAACCCGCCCCTCTAACTTATATAAGGAGGGGCAGGGCTCCCCAAACAAGGGACAAGCAAACAACAATATCTAGGGCTAGACACAACTAGAGGAGAGCCGGTTTACGGCGACTCCCTCATGATCATAATGAGACCTAGCCTCAAACAGCATGTAGGGCTATTACCGGATGATGTTTCCCGGGGCCCGAAGCTGTCTAAATCCCTGTCTTGTGTTGCGTCTCTCGATTCCGCTCAACCCCTCTCAAGCTACCACATAGATGCGTTGGCCTCACGACTAAGTCCTGACACTAAGGACATCTGACGTGTTAATTCCACGACAGACGGGGTTTCGGAGACCTGCTCTCCCGTCGATCGTGTACGCGGCGGACGGGATGGAGTCACCGGCGGCAGCAGCAGCAAAGGAACGGTGGGCGGTTCGCATGGAGCAGATGTGATCTGATCGTGGCGGCTAGGGTTAGGAGACACCGCACACTTATATAGACGCAGGCGCGTGGAGAAACGTGGGCTCGACCCACGTCCGAGTCCGTGACAGCCCACGATCCGACGTCTCAGATCGTGGCCCTGCTGTCGGAAACTCACCATTAGTGACTGGCAAAAATAAGCGCATAGGTGTAAGCTCGGCTCATTCCCGCAACCCGCGGCGCGTCGTGACGAGGCGTGGCGTGGCGAGGCGGGCGGGATGAGGAGCGCGCGAGGGCCTCTTCTCTTCTCAAGCTCCAATAGCATGTAGAAGAGCCACCCTTATAAGGAGGTCCAACTCCTCTTTCACTTCCGGGATGGGACTAAACTTCCCACCTCCACCTAGTGCCAATAAACCCACATGGGCCCTTAGAGATTTTCCAGAAATTGCTATATGGGCTTAAGGCCCATCTCAAATTTCAGCATAACTACTATGTAATTAAGAACACTCTTAAATGGGACGGTGTGAACTTAATTTGAATTTGCAAGCTTAACAAGTACTGTAGCAATTTCTTATTTGAAATCGTATTTTTAGAGTCTACTCAAATGTGTGGGCAGCATCTTTTAATCATTTCATGTATTTTATTAATTAACTTCATCTATGAAGCAAGAATACATAAATTTTACAACCAATTCCGATTTCTTTCTCATTATTTATTATAATTAGTTCACCACTATAAGTAAAGAACATTTTGACTCCCACCCTCCAGCTTAAATTTGTTTTGTTTCTCTTAGCTACTTGGACTTTTAGTGTTGACCTGGTGTTGATGCCCGTACCTCCCTCCATCTTTGGAGGAGTTGCAGGAAGGTGTATGGCACCTGGTTAGGATAGTACTTTGTTGTAATTTATAAATATTTTTTCTGATTAACTATATATAAATAGGAGGATTTCCTACTATTGTCATTCTGATAAAGGGGAACATTTCAATCCCAAAGAAAGATTACTAATGCAAAACTATCTTTCACAAAAATGTCGGTGTGAGAATCCGACGCCCTCAGATTCAGCTAGCGGCCACCGACCGCATAGTGGGTTCTGCCATGGCTCGGATGCTACCGTGATACGGGCTTCTGGGTCGTCGGATTCTCTGGTCGGATGGCCCCAAAGTAACCCTGCAACATTTACCAAAAAGCCTCCTAAAAGTTTAAAAAGTTATGCATGGATCCAGTAGATGCAACAGCCCCGGATGCCGTCTTATTTGAGAATGGTAGTAGCAGCAGATACTTGTGCATAGGCTTGCAACGTCTATCTTTTATTTTTGAGTCTAAACACACTTTATTGATCATAAAAGTTCATAGGAATACAATGAATGTCTGGTGGGTTTATAAGCCATAAGTGGCGCCCATAATCTAGTCCGAAAGCGTGTTTAGCGACGCTATGTGCCTCGATATTTGTCGATCTGCCCTCAAAGATGAAGGTGCAATGATCAAAGTCATGTGCCGTCTCATTGATCTCCTTGATAGTACTAGCATATAATTCTCCTGTGCCTTCTTTGATGTCCCTGATCACTCCCTGGCAGTCCGATGCAATAACAAGCCGGGAAATATCCAAGTCCGACGCTAGAGCAAGCGCCTCACGACATGCCAAGGCTTCCAGAGTAGCCGGATCCACCACTCCCGGAATCTTGATCGCCGAGGCTCCTAGGAATAACCCGGTATCATCTTTCCACACTGCGCTGAACGTACCCTCGAGGGTATTTCTCGCAGTTGCTCCATCAACTCTGATCTTCGCCACTCCCGACAGAGGTGGTATCCATTTAGCCTGAACCTGGACCGGGTTTGGACTCCCTCCCCCTTGAGTCACTTTGGGCTTGCATTCCTCGATTTCTTGGATATACTTTGAAATGAAGCTATGCGTTGACAAAGGACTCTGGAATATGTTCTCATGCAGCGCCTGTCTCCGTGAATGCCAAAGCGCCCACACACTAGTGCAGAACCGGCCTTTAGTGCCGGTTCGGCAACCGGCACTAAAGAGTGGGGACTAAAGTTCCCCCCCTTTAGGACCGGTTCGTCACGAACCGGTGCTAAATGCCACCACGTGGCACGAGCCAGGCCCGGGTACGTGTAGGACATTAGTACCGGTTGGTAACACCAACCGGTACTAAATGTTTGGGTGTTTTTTTTTAATTTTTCCTTTAATTTTGTGTTTTCAATTTAATTTAGTGATTGTTTTACATTATAATGAGTTGTTAAATCATTAGGTGAAAGTACCGTAGATTAGTTTCGACTGGATGCATTAATTGGATCCTATAGCTATATACTAGCTAAGTGATCAAGAGTATATGCCATATATCCATATTATACTTGATCACCTAATTATGTGATCAAGTATAATATATATGGATATGGCATATACTTGATCACTTAGCTAGGATCCATCCAGCTGAAACTAATCTGCGGTTTCTTTCATTAAATGATATAATAACTCATCATCATCATCATATTAATATAAAAACTCTTGCATCATATACTCTAGCTAGCTATAGCTAAAAATCATCGTAGTCGTCATTATCACTATTTAATCATCATAGTCATTGCCGCTATCTAATCACCACCAACACTAGCTTAAAGAAGAAACATTCACTTGTACTGGAAGCAAAAATATCATCGAGTTCAACATGATGGTCATGATATTATAAGCGTTCATAACACCACAAAAGCAAATCACTCTTTGAGATTAAGTTCAGGACGAAGAACACGGACTTGAGAGGACAAGTACTAAGAGCATGAACTAGCTAAATCACTCCTGCTGCTCTCTCTCAGGTAAAATAGCATAGAACATGTATAGCTCTCCTGATTCATCATACTGGAGCATGCAGATGATCCTGTCTCCTAATCATGGGCTGCGCTTCTCATTGCTACCCCCTAGTACTTCTCTGCGATTGTTAACAATTTTCCTCCAATCTTTCACTATTAAGCATTCATCGCTTCTAGAAATCCTGAATGCACTCATGTGCAATGTAGGATATCTTGGCCGTAAGCTAACAATTGACATGCGACCTTTAGTCTCGATCCCCTGAGGCACAACTGTCATCGAGAGTCCCTGTTGAAGAACATCGTATAGTACTTAATTAATATACTTAGCAATGAAAGTTTAGCAAAAAAATTATGTATGCAAAAGATGCACCGAGGACAAATAGTAGAATTCTTACCATCATTCCTAAATAGATGTGACCGTAGTTCAATGCGATCATTATTGGTCGCACGTTTTGAGTACTAACATTTCTAAGTGCAGGAAGAAAATTTGTCTTGACAGTATGAAGATCCTCAAGCCATGAAACATAATGACTTATCTCCTCGTGGTTTAGTTCAGCTCCGGGACAGTAGTAGGTCTTGTCTACCAAGCGCCGGACGTGTTTGCTTGAATGGGAATAAGCTGTCAATAGAAATTAGTTGTCAATTATTTTTGAATTAGCAATATCAAAGACAAAAATATAGTTGAGAAGAACTCACATAATGGTAGAACTGGAGGCGTCTGCACATCGACCCAGATATCTCTATTACCTTCAACACCATCTTCCGGACGAATATCAAAGGTGATAACCATATCAGGCTCAAATGCATAAGCCTTGCATAGTGCTTGCCAATTTTTGCATTCAAAATAGGTGTACGTGTTTGCATTGTATACTTTGACGTTGAAAGTATAACCATGCTCAGTTTTCAGGTAAACTCTCTTTACCTCCATAGTTTCCATAGCATTGAAACCTATCTTATCCAAGACAAAAATTCTTGCATGGCAGGGGATGCACTAATAGAATAGTGAAAATTAAAAATTATAAGTTGAAGTAAATGAAGCATATATAAGTCATGCTTAATTACGAAAACAGACTTGTCGCTGTGACTTACTGTATCGAATTCGAAGGTCTCATCCAGCTTGGTGCTGAATCGCCTATCATCAACAAGGAAATTTCTGTCGCACAGGCCGCGCTGGTCTTCACAGTATTCACACATAATGAAATCTTTTTCGTCGTCAGACGACATTTCCTATGTTCATATAGGCGAAACATTAAACACTTACTAATTCAATTAATTCAACTAGTTCTGTTAATTCAACTAATTCAACTAAGCATTTACTAAAAATAAACTAGTTATATTAATTCAACTAGTTCAAATAATCTCATATACCTAAATTTTCTTACTAAAAATAAATTAGTTATAAAGTAGTTCAACTAAGCATTTACTAAAAATAAACTAGTCCTATATTCATCTAGATAACAACTTTTCTATCTAATTCATCTAACATTAATCTAAACAATAGAAAAAGGAAAATAATTAAAAAAAATATGTGTGTGTATGCGTGTGTACATATGTGTGTGTAGTGTGTG
>NC_041387.1:8868285-8870854 GCF_002162155.2 Triticum dicoccoides
TGGGGGCGGCGCAACGACACGGGCGGCGGGCCGGGGGCGATCGCTAGGCGACGTAGTACGGGGTGAGACGGCGACGACGGCGCGAGACGGGGCGACGACGTGCGGCGAGGGCGTCGGCGCGGCGGCGGCGACGATGTCGCGCGAGTGGAGGAAGTGGTCGATATGGAACTGATTTTTGTAAGTGCCCTATATATAGGAGGGGCCTTTAGTACCGGTTGGAGCCACCAACCGATACTAAAGGCAAATTTTGGCCAGGCCAAGCGGCAGGAAACGAGGGCCTTTAGTACCGGTTGGTGGCTCCAACCGGTACTAAAGGACAACCCATTAGTACCGGTTGGAGCCACCATTAGTACCCCCGGTGCACTATGTTTAGTCTGGTTTATAAACTCAGCCGCGGCTGCTCTTTCGAACTCCTCTATATAGCAGGCTTCTGGGCCTAACTAGGGTGCGCTGCCCTGTGAGCCTGCCGGCCCTTTTCGGCCTGAATTTGCACACCCTAGGTCTGGCAGGCCCACCGGGCAGCGCCCCAACTATTTTTTATATAGTTTTTTTTATGCATTATTTATTTTTGAGTAATTTTTTATATAGTATTTTTGTTTTCTGCTTTATTTTTTTCTTCTATTTATTTCTGAGTAGTTTTTTTTCTGTATTTAGTTTCTTTGTGTATTTTTGCTTTATATAGTTTTTTCTTTTCTGCATTATTTATTTTCTTCTATTTATTTCTGAGTAATTTTTTTATATAGTATTTTCTTTTCTGCTTTATTTTTTTCTTCTATTTATTTCTGAGTAGTTTTTTTGCTGTATTTAGTTTCTTTGTGAATATTTTTGCTTTAGTTGATTCGACTGCTGCATAATGCTTCATTTTCGACTGATTTTCAATTTCACGGTCATTTAGCTATCTAAACAAATTGATGGCGTCGCTTTGAATGTTGCATAATGCCGGCTCAAAAAAAGTCTGGAGTTCAAATAAGTTTTAAAAAAATGAAGCGCCCGTGTAACAGATGAGTTCTCGCCGGAAACCCTGATACTCCGAAAGAGATTGTCCAGTTTGTATACGAAGTGCGTCCAGTTTTTGCCGTGACCCTCTCTACTCTTTCGCACGTGCTATGCGTGTGAAATGATGATACCATGCCAAGTTTCAACATTTTCTGAGTTCGTTTTGTAGTGATTTTCAATTTCACGGTCATTTAGCTCTGATCTAAACAAATCGGTTACTGAAAAACGGCAAATGATGTCAGAACGTGTTGGAAATTGATGATGTCGCGGGGGATTGAGGGGGAGACCGAGTGAGTGGAGAGAGTGAGGGCGTAAACATGTAAAAATATACATCAAAAATACATTGATTATCAATGATCTTTTTGTGTACAATCTAAATTGTCAATATGAGTCCTCAACGGTTGAAACCGGTGAAGACTCATATTGAGTCCACAAATTATATACACATAGAGTTCAATGAAGACCAAATGCTTGTGATACTTTTTTTTTGCATGGTAATCGTGTCTCATTTATATCATAAGGATCATGGTACAAGCCACGTACATACCGACCTGGCAAAACTGAAAAGACAGCAAAACGCTAGCCTTTGCACAAAGGAACAACAACCAAGAAGTAAAATTACAATCAAGACCGAAGAAACCTTTGAACTTGACACCAACGCCCGTCATAGGCCTCCGGTACCACCATAGCAGCCACCAAAGGAAACAATGACAGATCACCTTCACACCTGAGCTCGAAGCGGCTCCATCGCTGATATACAGCTTTGCGGACCTCCAAGGTGGTTCACCAAAAGCGAAACCATTACCGTTGAACGAATCAGACCGGGGCAACACCCCGGACACGCCATCGAACTCTAGATCTGGCACCCCCACACGACTAAGACGCCGGAGGATAAAACCATACCTGCCATCCACGAACCACGTACCCAGCACATGATCCACCATCTTCCAGATGCCGCCGATGCAGACCACAATCTGCATCCGCTCCTGGACTACCTCCCAAGCTCCGCGCCGGCGCAGGAGCAAACGTCGTCGCAATGACGAAGCCCGAGGACACAGGTCCACCGAAGTCACCGGCGGAGGGGAGCCGCCGGAGGCCGGCGGCGGAAGCGAGTCCGCTAGCGCTAGAAGCTAGATCGCCTTTTTCTTTCTTCAGGAGAAAGAAAAGCGAATAGTTCACGTACCCCCACGGCGCAAGTTGCCCACGTAATGCTTGTGATACTTTGAGAAGTAACATATTTGAATTGTGCATCTGAACGCAGAAAAAATACATTGATCAGTACCGCCTTTCAGCCAAAACGCGCTACTGCTACAGCATAAAAAATACATTGATCGTCAATGATCTTTTTGTATAGAATCTAAATTGTCAATAGGAATCTACCCCGATTTAAGAACCGGCGAAGACTCCTATTGCAGCCACAGATCCTACACATAGAGTTCAATGAAGACCAAATGCTTGTGATAGTTTGAGAAGTAACATATTTAAGGTGGTAAAAATCTTGCTAGGAGAGCGAGGTGGGACTAAAAATAGGCCTGCAACCACCTCTTTACTACCGGTTCGTGCCACGAACCGG
>NC_041387.1:8870924-8888854 GCF_002162155.2 Triticum dicoccoides
CTGGTGGCCGGCCAGCACCTTTAGTACCGGTTCGTGGCACGAACCGGTACTAAAGATTCACATTGAACCGGTACTAAAGATCTCCTCCGCCTAGCCATTTGAACCGGCACTAATGGACACATTAGTGTCGGCTCAAATGCAAACCGGTACTAATGTATCTCAGATTTGACCCTTTTTCTACTAGTGACATGGTGACCGCGACCTGAGTAAACTCTGTCGGCGAAAGCATTTCCATTAGGGCAAACAACCATCTCTTCGCATCCGGCTCTGTTGTGTTGTTCAAAGCCTCAACTAGCTCCGTATCTTGCAGCACCCACACACAACGGGCGACTGTACAGTGTAGTAATGAGTGTTGCCATGAATCTTCTGCCTCGCACAAGCCGCACCGTGTGCTAGTGGACATGTTCCGGTGATGTAGCAAGTCTGCCGTTGGAATGGATTGCTGAGCAAGCCTCCATAAAAAGATCTTCACCTTGGGGGGTACATTAGCTTTCCATAACTGCTCACATGCCTTTGAATCCCTGTCAATATCTGAGGAATTAGCTCGGCCTTCAAGCCATGCTTCTCTCCTCATCTTGGTGTTAACCAGCATGCGGTAAGCAGATCTTGCGAAGAACACCCCATTCTTTTCATGGATCTAAGACCAAAAGTCCTCAACGTGTCTCGTACACAAGGGTATTGACATAATTGCCTGTGCGTCTGTTGGAAGAAAGATCTCTGAGATCGCTGTGTTGTCCCATTGTGCACCTGGCAATATCAGTTCGTTCACCCCCTGAGGTGGATTCGCTATTCTGCACACTATCGGTCTCATATTGGCCGGGCGTGGAAGCCAATTTTGGTTCCCAATATGCGTGGTTAAACCATCACCAATGCGTCAGGATTAACCCCTGATTTAACACTTCTCGTCCATCCAGGATTGCTCGCCAGATTTGGGAGGATTGCAACGTCTATCTACTTTGAGGCCAGGGGGGCCGGCCGGGGGCGCACGAGCGCAGACGACCCAGTTATCCGCTGGCGCAGAGCGTACGGACACACTGGAGCCGCACTGGGCCGCACTGTGATAGTGACTGAAAGACTATACGTGTGCTGTACTGTGTGTGCGGTACCTATCTGAACGGAATGGAATATGCGCATGCGGGCGGGTTTTACGTACGTACTGTATGGCTGTATACCATGCCAAAAGACGCGTAGATCGAAATACGGAGTACAAAATACCATACGGTGAACCTTGGTCACCTTTTTTTTGGGCTAGTGGCACCTGCAGCATGCACGCAATGCAGCCCGCATGGTGCTTGCTGACTCACCGGCTCGTGCATGTGCATGTGCGTGCCGCAGCCGCATCCGGTTTGGATCTGCATGCGGGCCGAGACCACCAAACACATGATGCATGATTCATCGAGGCACCCGCATCAAGGGTGTGAACAAGAGACTCGACACCATCAAGAAGCGAAGCACTGCTTTCAGCTTCATCAATCTTGGTTCATACGAGGATCGTAGCAGTAAGGTGCACGCTTCTCATTCTGGAAATACCAGCCGCGAGACATCAGGGGAGTTCGATCGGTCTGGTATAGTCGGGGAGAAGATCGAAGAAGACACAAGAAAGCTGGTTGAGATCATGTTGACTGAAAAAGAGGGCAACTCCAACATCATGGTGGTCGCCATTGTTGGTGTCGGCGGCATCGGTAAGACCACTCTTGCCCAGAAGGTCTTCAACGATGAAACGGTGAAGGCCGAGTTTGACAACACAATATGGTTGAGCATCAACCAGGACTTCGACAGGGTTGAGCTGCTCAGGACAATCATCACCCTTGCTGGGGCAAAACACTCTGGTGAAAAGGTGTTGTCTGTGCTTCAACCAATTCTCACTACTGCCCTTTCAGGGAAGAAGCTATTGCTGGTGCTAGATGATGTGTGGAGTCACGGAGCATGGGGTGATGTGCTTGAAATACCCTTGGTTAATACTCTGGTTCGAGGTAGTAGGGTCCTCCTCACTACTAGAGATGAGAGAGTTGCTCGAGGGATGAAAGTTGTGCTTCCCTACCATCACGTTGACAAATTGAAGGAGGAGGATGTCTGCTCATTGCTCAAGAAATAGGTACATAGCCAAACTCCATGCATCTTCGCTAATTATGCTTATTTGGTAAGTCCAGATTGTGAGAAAACATATATATCAAAAATTCAAGATTGAGGAAGCCACCACACGTGTTGTGCTATCGTCGAACTGGGCGGTTGTTATGCTAACGAGGAATAAACCGTAACAGGCCAAAGCTTCCAGGTTTGGCCCAGTAACCAACTCGGTTGGCCTGTGTTCTTGTCACATGCTACAAGAGAATGAGCTTATTTGACATCTACTCCCTCCGTTCCTAAATATAAGTCTTTTTAGTGGTTTCAAATGAACTACAACATACAGATGTATATACACATATTTTAGAGTGTAGATTCACTCATTTTGCTCCATATGTAGTCCCTTGTTGAAATCTCTAAAAAGACTTATATTTAGAAACGGAGGGAGTACAACATTAGTACAGAAAACATACTTTTTATGGCGTAAAAAAACGAGACAATAAGGGCTCCTTCGATTCATAAGATAGGAAAAATGGAGGATTGCTATACCCTGCTCACTTGAATTCTATGGAATTGAAAAAGAGAGGAATTGACACAAGTGGGTTCTTTTGAAAAAACAGATGGCAGCATAGCAAAATCACAGGATTCTTGTAAAAAGGTCAGACCTCATGGAAAGTTCCTATAAAATAGACTAGGGAAAGTTCTATAGGATTCGGGATTCCCAAGGATTGCGTTCCTGCAAATCAAGCACCTATCACAGGAAAAAATCCGTAGGATCACAATCCTATGAAATTCTATGGAAATCCCATGAATCAAAGGAGCCCTAAACTGGTGAACCGAACCGATAGCCTCACCGATTCGGTTTTAAAAACAACGGTTGGGTACAACCACCTCAACTAGCCACCCAACCTATGGTTTGATTTTGTAGTTGTATAAAAAATATGACTCCACCTAAGTATGGATGTATGTATTGTAATATTCATCGACATAATTAAATGCATAATTTGCTTTGTAATTGAATAGAAACCAAGCATCCCGGTTAAAAGGAAAGGAAAAAACTTAGCACCTTATGTTTTCCAGCCAGTGTAGTAGTACAAAGCCATAATTAAAAACTTAGCATGTTGTTGTGCCTGCCCTCTCTCTTCCTTGACGATCCATCTCATCTCATCGTCATGGTTTTTATGTTTTCCAGCCAGTGTAGTAGTACAAAGCCGTACAAGTTGCACAGTGATCACACGTACTACGTGCCGGCCGGACACTGCACATCTCTCCATCTTCCTCTTATCTTTTTTTTTTCCTTTTTTAACAAAAATCTCTCCATCCTCCCCTCCTCAACGGCACAAATGTTGAACCTAAAAAAAAAGACACAAATGTACTGGCCAGACACCAAAAAACGCCATGAATTCACTTGTTCTCCGTGCCTCGTCTGCCCTGTTTAGCTTTATCGATCGTTACCGTTAACTAATCCGCAGGTTGAAGCCAATTGGTGTCGTCCTTGACGATAGATTCCCTTTCTTTTCTTAATTCTGCCCAAGAAAAGGGAGAGTATATTTTCCTTCCGAGCAAGAAAAGAAAGGAGCAATATATAATCCATGGCTGGAGTCGCCGCGCACGTCCACCACGCCGCAGACGCATGTCTTACATCCACAACCGCATGGCTCCCGTTTCTCTACCTCTCCCGTGGATTGCTCGCCAGAGGTGAGCGTGGTCGCGCACACGCCGGCCACTCAGGCGCCCATGGCCGTCGACCTCAACGCCACACATGCGGTCGGAGGGTCGTCCACCGGGGGCCAAAGGAAACATGCGCGTAAGATCACCGTCGGCATGCGTCCCGACGCCCGCAACCAATTCGACACAAAGCACACAACGTCGGCGACCACGGATGATGACACGACCAATTGTTTCAGCATGGAGAACATCATTTTCGAGCATGGGGCGCCGCTGAACTGCAGCTGCCCGCCCGGCCTGTTGCTGACGCCCTGGTCCAGCAGCGACCGACGGAGGGCAATGCGGAGTGCTGCTAGCTCCTCCTCACTAGGTGCCCAAGAGCCATCGGAATCCGTGGCGGCCTTAGAGCCACTCTGGTAGGTCGGATTCACTGTCGGACATGGCGGGCGGGGGAAGACGAAGTGGTTTTGGGAGAAAAGTGGAGATGTTGAGTGAGTACGGACTGAGTTTGACTAGGGTTTGTTTGTCGGTCGCCATATATTTGTGAGGGCTGGAGTGGGGTCGTTGCGGGCCATAGCGGGCCAGGCGACCCAGTTATCCGCTGACGCAAAGCGTACGAACGCAGCACACTCGTCGTGCACTGGGCCACAGTGGGGTGCTCGCACAGTGAGTGGCTGAAATGCTACTACTGTACGAGTAATGTACTACTATGTGTACAATGCAGTGCAGTACCTATCTCAGCGGAATGGATTTCAATGGAATACGTGCAATGCTGGCGGGTTACCCAACCTACTGGGTCACAAGATTAAGTCAATCACGATCTGCTAAGTGTTAGAAGGACGGGAGTGATGAGAATATATTTACAGAACTATTGCATTAATGTTCAGAATAGTCTGGAGAAGATTACTGCATGGTGCGGCCGTCGCCGCCCAAGGCTCACTCCCTCGACGCCCAAGGCCGAGCCGCCGCCGATGGAGCCCATCGAGCGCTACGTCTGGACCGGACAACTACGCGAGTGGGTCAGCGCGCCCCCTGTTTGGCTCGGCGCGACGCGGCGCAGGAAACCGCCTACCTCGAGCAGTGGAAAGCAGCGCGCGCAGGCGTACGAGCACGCCGACAGCGAGCGGCCCATGCAGGATCGAGCGCAAAGAGGAGGAGGAGGAGGAGCGTCGTGCCCGCGCCGCAGCAGTGCAGCCGGCGCAGTAGGCCGACGTGGCCCGGGCCTGGGAGTCGGCGTTCCCCTGGGTTGGCCCGGCGCCGGAGCTCATCGACCTCACGGGCCCGGGGGAGGAGGACGACGCCTAGGGCAGCGCGAGGGGAGACGTAGTTTTTTATGTTTGTTAATTTAGTTTATTTAAGTGGACTCTCACCGATGTTTGACTGGAGTTTTACCCTTCAATTATGGTTGTTTGCAAGGGTTATTTTTCTCAAGTCCGCATGCAAAAAAATGCGCTGGGCCGGCGTTGGATGCGCCAACCTAAAACCAAAAGCGAACACAGGCGCCCGCTTGGCCGACCTAAGCGGATAAAATGCAGACAAATCACGCGTTCGTTTTGGTCATCCGGTTGGAGCTGCTCTTGATCCACCCCTCTACTTGCAGCGTCTACCTCGGGGCCAGGGCCCGGGGGGCGCACGAGCGCAGACGACGACCTAATTATCCGCTGACGCAGAGCGTACGGACGCAGCACTGGGCCGCACTGCAGTGGCTAAATTTCGTGTTTTGACCCTTTTTGGATACTATTTCAGGATCTGACCCTCCTTCGATTTTTTTTGGGATTTGACCCTTTCGCTTACTGATAACCCACAAGTGTAGGGGATCGCAACAGTTTTCGATAAGTAAGAGTGTCGAACCCAACGAGGAGCTAAAGGTAGAATAAATATTTCCTCAAGTTCTATCGACCACCGATACAACTCTACGCACGCTTGACGTTCGCTTTACCTAGAACAAGTATGAAACTAGAAGTACTTTGTAGGTGTGATAGGATAGGTTGCAAGATAATAAAGAGAACGTAAACATAAACTAGGGACTGTTTAGATAAAGATGCAATAAAGTAAATATAGCGAGTGTGGAAAAGTGGTGGTAGGAGTTGTGAAATTGTCCCTAAGCAATTGACTATGTTACTAGACCGGTAATCACTATTGCAATTCTATTTGAGGGAGAGGCATAAGCTAACATACTTTCTCTTCTTGGATCATATGCACTTATGATTGGAACTCTAGCAAGCATCCGCAACTACTAAAGATTCATTAAGGTAAAACCCAACCATAGCATTAAAGCATCAAGTCCTCTTTATCCCATACGCAACAACCTACTTACTCGGGTTTGTGTTTCAGTCACTCACGCAACCCACTATAAGCGAATCATGAACGCATTGCAACACCCTACAGCGGGAATCCCTCACGCTTGTGCGACACGGATGGCACAATAGGACAACACCAATAATAAAACATGCAACTCAAACCAATCATAGCAATTCATCAATCACCGATAGGACAACGAAAATCTACTCAGACATCATAGGATGGCAACACATCATTGGAAAATAATATGAAGCATAAAGCACCATATTCAAGTAGAGGGTACAGCGGGATGCGGGAGAGTGGACCGCTGGATATAGATGGGGGAAGGTGATGGAGATGTTGGTGAAGATGGCGGGGGTGTTGGTGAAGATCGCGGTGGTGATGATGGCCCCCGGCAGCGCTCCGGCGCCACCGGAAGCAAGGGGGAGAGAGGGCCCCTTCTTCTTCTTCTTCCTTGACCTCCTCCCTAGATGGGAGAAGGGATTCCCCTCTGGTCCTTGGCTCCCATGGCATGGGAGGGGCGAGAGCCCCTCCGAGATTGGATCTATCTCTCTGTTTCTGCGTTCTCTGATTCTACCCCTTCACCGTTTCCTTTATATCTGGAGATCCGTAACTCCGATTGGGGTGAATCTTTTGCCTAGATTTTTCTCATAAAATTAGCTTTCTTGCGGCAAAAGAAGGGCATCAACCGCCTTACGGGTGGCCCACGAGAGTCTAGGGCGCGCCCAGGGGGGTGGGCGCGCCCTCGTGTCTCGTGGCCACCTCGGACACTGTTTCGCGTTGATTCTTCCTCCGGAAAATCCCAAATATTCCAAAATAATTCTCCGTCCGTTTTGGATTCCGTTTGATATTGGTTTTCTGCGAAACATAAAACATGCAACAGACAGGAACTGGCACTGGGCACTGGATCAATATGTTAGTCCCAAAAATAGTATAAAAAGTTGCCAAAAGTATATGAAAGTTGAATAATATTGGCATGGAACAATCAAAAATTATAGATACGACGGAGACATATCAGCATCCCCAAGCTTAATTCCTGCTCGTCCTCGAGTAGGTAAATGATAAAAAAGATAATTTTTGATGTGGAATGATACCTAGCATAATCTTGATCATATGTCTAATCATGGCATGAATATTGAGGCACGAGTGATTCAAAGCAATAGTCTATCATTTGACATAAAAAACAATAATACTTCGAGCGTACCAATAAAACAATCATGTCTTTTCAAAACAACAAGGCCAAAGCAAGCTTATCCCTACAAAATCATACAGTTTGGCCATGCTTCATCTTCGTCACACAAACATGCTCCCATCATGCACAACCCCAATGACGAGCCGAGCAATTGGTTCATCTTTTTAACGCGCTTCAGCCTTTTCAACCCTCACGCAATACATGAGCGCAATCCATGGATATAGCACTATAGGTGGAATAGAATATAATGATGGAGGTTATGTGGAGAAGACAAAAAGGAGAAGTTCTCACATCGACGCGGCTAATCAACGGGCTATGGAGATGCCCATCAATTGATGTCAATGCGAGGAGTAGGGATTGCCATGCAACGGATGCACTAGAGATATAAGTGTATGAAAGCTCAAACTGAAAACTAAGTGGGTGTGCATCCAACTTGCTTGCTCATGAAGACCTAGGGCATTTGAGGAAGCCCATCGTTGGAATATACAAGCCAAGTTCTATAATGAAAAATTCCCACTAGTATATGAAAGTGACAACATAAGAGACTCTCTATATGAAGAACATGGTGCTACTTTGATGGGCTTCTTTTCTTTTTTTCTTTTTTTTCTTTTTTTCTTTTCTTTTCTTTTCTTTTCTTTTCTTTTCTTTTCTTTTCTTTTTTTTGGTGGGCTTCTTTGGCCCCCTTTTTTATTTGGGCTTCTTTGGCCTTTCCTTTTTTTTCCTTTTTTTTATGGGGCAATGCTCTATAATGATGATCATCACACTTTTATTTACTTACAACTCGATATTACAACTCGATACTAGAACAAAGATATGACTCTATATGAATGCCTTCGGCGGTGTATCGGGATGTGCAATGATCTAGCGTAGCAATGACATCAAAAAACGGACAAGCCATGAAAACATCATGCTAGCTATCTTACGATCATGCAAAGCAATATGACAATAAATGCTCAAGTCATGTATATGATGATGATGGAAGTTGCATGGCAATATATCTCGGAATGGCTATGGAAATGCCATGATAGGTAGGTATGGTGGCTGTTTTGAGGAAGATATAATGAGGCTTATGTGTGATAGAGCGTATCGTATCACGGGGTTTGGATGCACTGGAGAAGTTTGCACCAACTCTCGAGGTGAGAAAGGGCAATGCACGGTACCGAAGAGGCTAGCAATGATGGAAAGGTAAAAGTGCGTATAATCCATGAACTCACATTAGTCATAAAGAACTCATATACTTATTGCAAAAGTTTATTAGCCCTCGAAGTAAAGTACTACTACGCATGTCCCTAGGGGGATAGATTGGTAGGAAAAGACCACCGCTCGTCCCCGACTGCCACTCATAAGGAAGACAATCAAAGAAACACCCCATGCTTCAAATTTGTCACACAACGGTTACCATACGTGCATGCTACGGGACTTGCAAACCTCAACACAAGTGTCTCTACAATCCACAACAATTAGAGGACGTCTAACTTGTTTTTGCAGGGTATGCTATGTGATGTGATATGGCCAAGAAGAATGTGATGTATGATATGTGATGTATGAGATTGATCATGTTCTTGTAATAGGAATCACGACTTGCATGTCGATGAGTATGACAACCGGCAGGAGCCATAGGAGTTGTCTTTATTTATTGTATGACCTGCGTGTCATTATACAACGCCATGTAATTACTTTACTTTATTGCTAACCGATAGCCATAGTAGTAGAAGTAATAGTTGGCGAGACAACTTCATGAAGACACGATGATGGAGATCACGATGATGGAGATCATGGTGTCATGCCGGTGACGATGATGATCATGGAGCCCCGAAGATGGAGATCAAAAGGAGCAAAATGATATTGGCCATATCATGTCACTATTTGATTGCATGTGATGTTTATCATGTTTATGCATCTTATTTGCTTAGAACGACGGTAGTAAATAAGATGATCCCTCATTAAAATTTCAAGAAGGTGTTCCCCCTAACTGTGCACCGTTGCGAAAGTTCGTCGTTTCGAAGCACCACGTGATGATCGGGTGTGATAGATTCTTACGTTCACATACAACGGGTGTAAGCCAGATTTACACACGCAGAACACTTAGGTTAGCTTGACGAGCCTAGCATGTACAGACATGGCCTCGGAACACAAGAGACCGAAAGGTCGAGCATGAGTTGTATAGTAGATACGATCAACATGAAGATGTTCACCGATGATGACTAGTCCGTCTCACGTGATGATCGGACACGGCCTAGTTGACTCAGATCATGTAATCACTTAGATGACTAGAGGGATGTCTATCTGAGTGGGAGTTCATGAGATGAACATAATTATCCTGAACATAGTCAAAAGATCTTTGCAAATTATGTCGTAAGCTCGCGCTTTAGTTCCACTGTTTAGATATGTTCCTAGAAAAATATAGTTGAAAGTGTTGGAAATATGCCCTAGAGGCAATAATAAAAGCATTATTATTATATTTCCTTGTTCATGATAATTGTCTTTTTGTTCATGCTATAACTGTATTATCCGGAAATCGTAATACACGTGTGAATACATAGACTACAATACGTCCCTAGTAAGCCTCTAGTTGACTAGCTCGTTGGTCAACAGATAGTCATGGTTTCCTGACTATGGACATCAGATGTCATTGACAACGGGATCACGTCATTAGGAGAATGACGTGATGGACAAGACCCAATCCTAAGCATAACACAAGATCGTGTAGTTCGTTTTGCTAGAGCTTTTCCAATGTCAAGTATCTCTTCCTTAGACCATGAGATCGTGTAACTCCCGGATACCGTAGGAGTGCTTTGGGTGTATCAAACGTCACAACGTAACTGGGTGACTATAAAGGTGCACTACAGGTATCTCCGAAAGTGTCCATTGGGTTGACACGGATCGAGACTGGGATTTGTCACTCCGTATTACGGAGAGGTATCACTGGGCCCACTCGGTAATGCATCATCATAATGAGCTCAAAGTGATCAAGTGTCTGGTCACGGGATCATGCATTGCGGTACGAGTAAAGTGACTTGCCGGTAACGAGACTAAACGAGGTATTGGGATACCGACGATCGAGTCTCGGGCAAGTAACATACCGTCTGACAAAGGGAATAGAATACGGGGTTGCTTGAACCCTTGACATCGTGGTTCATCCGATGACAACATCGAGGAGCATGTGGGAGCCAACATGGGCATCCAGATCCCGCTGTTGGTTATTGACTTGAGGTAGTCTCGGTCATGTCTGCATGTCTCCCGAACCCGTAGGGTCTACACACTTAAGGTTCGGTGACGCTAGGGTTATTAGGAAGACAAGTATGTGATTACCGAATGTTGTTCGGAGTCCCGGATGAGATCCCGGACGTCACGAGGAGCTCCGGAATGGTCCGGAGGTAAAGATTTATATATGGAAAGTGGTTAAACGGACTCCGGAAAGTTTCGGGGGCATGCCGGTAAAGTACCGGGGCCACCGGGAGGTTTCCGGAGGTCCACCGGGAGGGGCCACCCCTCCCGGAGGGCCACATGGGCTAAGTTGGAGAGGGAGCCAGCCCCTGGTGGGCTGGGCGCGCCTCCCCACCTAGGCCCATGCGTCTAGGGCAAGGGGAGGGGAATCCCTAAGGGAAAAAAAAGGGGGCGCCCCCTTGGCTTGGGGGGCAAGCCACCCCTTTCCTCCTCTCCCTTGGCCGCCGCCCCCCCCTAGGGTTTTCCCTAGAGGGCCGGCCCCCCCTTGCCCCCTCTCTCCTATATATAGAGGGGTGAGGGGAGGGCTGCAACACACAATTGAAGGCGCAGCCCCTCCCCTCCCCAACTCCTCTCTTTCTCCGTGTGAGCTTGGCGAAGCCCTGTCGGAGAACCTCTGCACCAATTGCACCACGCCGTCGTGCTGCCATTGGAGTTGTCTTCCTCAACCTCTCCTTCATCCTTGCTGGATCAAGACGGAGGAGACGCCATCGTCCCGTACGTGTGTTGAACGCGGAGGTGCTGTCCTTTCAGCACTTTGGTCATCGGTGATCGGAATCACGTTGGGAACGTCTTCATCATCACCACTCCCTCGAACGCTTCCGTACTTGATCTACAAGTGGTATGTAGATGCAAACTCTCTCTCTTGACTCGTTGCTTAGATGAACTCATATATAGATCTTGGTGAAACCGTAGGAAAATTTTAATTTTCTGCAACGTTCTCCAACAGTGGCATCATGAGCTAGGTCTATGCGTAGTTCTCTTTGCACGAGTAGAACACAATTTTGTTGTGGGCGTGGATCTTGTCGACTTACTTGCCGTTACTAGTCGTATCTTGCTTCCGCGGTATTGTGGGATGAAGCGGCCCGGACCAACCTTACACGTACGCTTACGTGAGACCGGTTCCACCGACTAACATGCACTAGTTGCATAAGGTGGCTGGCGGGTGTCTGTCTCTCCCACTTTAGTTGGAGCGGATTCGATGAACATGGTCCTTATGAAGGGTAAATAGAAGTTGACAAGATCACGTTGTGGTTATTCGTAGGTAAGAAAACGTTCTTGCTAGAACCCAATTGCAGCCACGTAAAAGATGCAACAACAATTAGAGGACGTCTAACTTGTTTTTGCAGCAATTGTCATGTGACGTGATATGGCCAAAGTTGTGATGAATGATGAATGATATATGTGATGTATGAGATCATGTTCTTGTAATAGGAATCACGACTTGCATGTCGATGAGTATGACAACCGGCAGGAGCCATAGGAGTTGTCTTTATTTTTTGTATGACCTGCGTGTCATTGAAGAACGCCATGTAACTTACTTTACTTTATTGCTAAACGCGTTAGCCATAGAAGTAGAAGTAGTCGTTGGCGTGACAACTTCATGAAGACACGATGATAGAGATCATGATGATGGAGATCATGGTGTCATGCCGGTGACAGGATGATCATGGAGCCCCGAAGATGAAGATCAAGGAGCTATATGATATTGGCCATATCATGTCACTACTTTATAATTGCATGTGATGTTTATTATATTTATGCATCTTGTTTACTTAGAACGACGGTAGTAAATAAGATGATCCCTTAAAAACAATTTCAAGAAGTGTTCTCCCCTAACTGTGCACCGTTGCTACAGTTCGTCGCTTCTAAGCACCACGTGTTGATCGGGTGTGATGGATTCTTACGTTCACATACAACGGGTGTAAGACAGATTTACACACGCAGAAACACTTAGGGTTAACTTGACGAGCCTAGCATGTACAGACATGGCCTCGGAACACGGAGACCGAAAGGTCGAACACGAGTCGTATGGAAGATACGATCAACATGAGAATGTTCACCGACGATGACTAGTCCGTCTCACGTGATGATCGGACACGGCCTAGTCGACTCGGATCGTGTAACACTTAGATGACCAGAGGGATGTCTAATCTAAGTGGGAGTTCATTAATATAATATGATTAGATGAACTTTATTATCATGAACAATAGTCTAAAATCTTTGCAATATGTCTTGTAGATCAAATGGCCAACGCTCATGTCACCATGAACTTCAACGCATTCCTAGAGAAAACCAAGCTGAAAGATGATGGCAGCAACTATACGGACTGGGTCCGGAACCTGAGGATCATCCTCATAGCTGCCAAGAAAGAATATGTCCTAGAAGGACCGCTAGGTGAAGCACCCATCCCAGAGAACCAAGACGTTATGAACGCTTGGCAGTCTCGTGCTGATGATTACTCCCTCGTTCAGTGCGGCATGCTTTACAGCTTAGAACCGGGGCTCCAAAAGCGTTTTGAGCAACACGGAGCATACGAGATGTTCGAGGAGCTGAAACTGGTTTTTCAGGCTCATGCCCGGGTCGAGAGATATGAAGTCTCCGACAAGTTCTATAGTTGTAAGATGGAGGAAAACAGTTCTGTCAGTGAGCACATACTCAAAATGTCTGGGTTGCATCACCGCCTGTCCCAGCTGGACATAAACCTCCCGGACGAGGCGGTCATTGACAGAATCCTTCAGTCGCTCCCACCAAGCTACAAGAGCTTTGTGATGAACTACAATATGCAGGGGATGGAGAAGACCATTCCCGAAGTATTCTCAATGCTGAAGTCAGCAGAGGTTGAAATCAAGAAAGAACATCAAGTGTTGATGGTCAATAAGACCACTAAGTTCAAGAAGGGCAAGGGCCAAAAGAACTTCAAGAAGGACGGCAAAGAGGTTGCCGCGCCCGGTAAGCAAGTTGCCGGGAAGAAGAAGAAGTCAAAGAATGGACCCAAGCCTGAGACTGAGTGCTTTTATTGCAAGGGGAAGGGTCACTGGAAACGGAACTGCCCCAAATACTTAGCGGATAAGAAGGCCGGCAACACTAAAGGTATATTTGATATACATGTAATTGATGTGTACCTTACCAGTACTCGTAGTAACTCCTGGGTATTTGATACCGGTGCCGTTGCTCATATTTGTAACTCACAATAGGAGCTGCGGAATAAGCGGAGACTGGCGAAGGACGAGGTGACGATGTGCGTCGGGAATGGTTCCAGAGTCGATGTGATCGCCGTCGGCACGCTACCTCTACATTTACCTACGGGATTAGTTATAAACCTTAATAATTGCTATTTGGTGCCAAGTTTGAGCATGAACATTGTATCTGGATCTCGTTTAGTACGAGATGGCTACTCATTTAAATCCGAGAATAATGGTTGTTCTATTTATATGAGAGAAATGTTTTATGGTCATGCTCCGATAGTCAATGGTTTATTCTTAATGAATCTCGAACGTAATGTTACACATGTTCATAGTGTGAATACCAAAATATGTAAAGTTGATAACGATAGTCCCACATACTTGTGGCACTGCCGCCTTGGTCACATTGGTGTCAAGCGCATGAAGAAGCTCCATGCTGATGGACTTCTGGAGTCTCTAGATTATGAATCATTTGACACATGCGAACCATGCCTCATGGGCAAGATGACCAAGACTCCGTTCTCCGGAACAATGGAGCGAGCAACCAACTTATTGGAAATCATACATACCGATGTATGTGGTCCAATGAGTGTTGAAGCTCGCGGAGGATATCGTTATGTTCTCACTCTCACAGATGACTTGAGTAGATATGGGTATGTCTACTTGATGAAACACAAGTCTGAGACCTTTGAAAAGTTCAAAGAATTTCAGAATGAGGTAGAGAATCAACGTGACCGAAAGATAAAATTCTTACGATCAGATCGTGGAGGAGAATATTTAAGTCACGAATTTGGCACACACTTAAGAAAATGTGGAATCGTTTCACAACTCACGCCGCCTGGAACACCTCAGCGTAACGGTGTGTCCGAACGTCGTAATCGCACTCTATTGGATATGGTGCGGTCTATGATGTCTCTTACCGATTTACCGCTATCTTTTTGGGGATACGCTCTAGAGACAGCTACATTCACTTTAAATAGGGCACCGTCTAAATCCGTTGAGACGACACCGTATGAATTATGGTTTGGGAAGAAACCTAAGCTGTCGTTTCTAAAAGTTTGGGGATGCGATGCTTATGTCAAGAAACTTCAACCTGAAAAGCTCGAACCCAAGTCGGAAAAATGCGTCTTCATAGGATACCCTAAGGAAACCCTTGGGTATACCTTCTACCTTAGATCCGAAGGCAAGATCTTTGTTGCCAGGAACGGAACCTTTCTGGAAAAAGAGTTTCTCTCGAAAGGAGTAAGTGGGAGGAAAGTAGAACTCGATGAAGTACTACCTCTTGAACGGGATAGTGATGCAGCTCAGGAAAATGTTCCTGTGATGCCCACACCAACTGAAGAGGGAATTAATGATGATGATCAAGGTACTTCGGATCAAGTTGCTACTGAACTTCGTAGGTCCACTAGGACACGTTCCGCACCAGAGTGGTACGGCAACCCTGTCCTGGAAATCATGTTGTTAGACAACGGTGAACCTTTGAACTATGAAGAAGCGATGGCGGGCCCGGATTCCAATAAATGGCTCGAAGCCATGAAATCCGAGATAGGATCCATGTATGAAAACAAAGTATGGACTTTGACAGACTTGCCCGATAATCGGCGAGCGATAGAAAATAAATGGATCTTTAAGAGGAAGACGGACGCGGATGGTAATATCACCATCTATAAAGCTCGACTTGTCGCTAAGGGTTATCGGCAAGTTCAAGGGATTGACTACGATGAGACTTTCTCACCCGTAGCGAAGCTTAAGTCCGTCCGAATCATGTTAGCAATTGCCGCATACTATGATTATGAGATATGGCAGATGGACGTCAAAACAGCATTCCTTAACGGATATCTTAAGGAAGAGCTGTATATGATGCAGCCTGAAGGTTTTGTCGATCCTAAGAATGCTGACAAAGTATGCAAGCTCCAGCGTTCAATTTATGGGCTGGTGCAAGCATCTCGGAGTTGGAACATTCGCTTTGATGAGATGATCAAAGAGTTTGGGTTTATGCAGACTTATGGAGAAGCCTGCGTTTACAAGAAAGTGAGTGGGAGCTCTGTAGCATTTCTCATATTATATGTAGATGACATACTTTTGATGGGAAATGATATAGAACTCTTGGACAGCATTAAGGCCTACTTGAATAAAAGTTTTTCAATGAAGGATCTTGGAGAAGCTGCTTATATATTAGGCATCAAGATCTATAGAGATAGATCGAGACGCCTCATAGGTCTTTCACAAAGCACATACCTTGATAAGATTTTGAAGAAGTTCAAAATGGATCAGTCCAAGAAAGGGTTCTTGCCTGTATTGCAAGGTGTGATATTGAGCTCAGCTCAATGCCCGACCACGGCAAAAGATAAAGAAGAGATGAGTGTCATCCCCTATGCTTCAGCCATAGGATCTATTATGTATGCCATGCTGTGTACCAGACCTGATGTAAACCTTGCCGTAAGTTTGGTAGGGAGGTACCAAAGTAATCCCGGCAAGGAGCACTGGACAGCGGTCAAGAATATCCTAAAGTACCTGAAAAGGACAAAGGACATGTTTCTCGTTTATGAGGTGACGAAGAGCTCGTCGTAAAGGGTTACGTCGACGCTAGCTTCGATACAGATCTGGATGACTCAAAGTCACAAACCGGATACGTGTATATGTTGAATGGTGGAGCAGTAAGCTGGTGCAGCTGCAAGCAGAGCGGGATCTACATGTGAAGCGGAGTACATGGCAGCCTCGGAGGCAGCGCATGAAGAAATTTGGGTGAAGGAGTTCATCACCGACCTAGGAGTCATACCCAATGCGTCGGGGCCGATCAAACTCTTCTGTGACAACACTGGAGCTATTGCCCTTGCCAAGGAGCCCAGGTTTCACAAGAAGACCAGGCACATCAAGCGTCGCTTCAACTCCATCCATGAAAATGTTCAAGATGGAGACATAGAAATTTGTAAAGTGCATACGGATCTGAATGTCGCAGATCCATTGACTAAACCTCTCTCGCGGGCAAAACATGATCAACACCAGAACTCTATGAGTGTTCGATTCATCACAATGTAACTAGATTATTGACTCTAGTGCAAGTGGGAGACTGTTGGAAATATGCCCTAGAGGCAATAATAAAAGCATTATTATTATATTTCCTTGTTCATGATAATTGTCTTTTTGTTCATGCTATAACTGTATTATCCGGAAATTGTAATACACGTGTGAATACATAGACTACAATACGTCCCTAGTAAGCCTCTAGTTGACTAGCTCGTTGGTCAACAGATAGTCATGGTTTCCTGACTATGGACATCAGATGTCATTGACAACGGGATCACGTCATTAGGAGAATGACGTGATGGACAAGACCCAATCCTAAGCATAGCACAAGATCGTGTAGTTCGTTTTGCTAGAGCTTTTCCAATGTCAAGTATCTCTTCCTTAGACCATGAGATCGTGTAACTCCCGGATACCGTAGGAGTGCTTTGGGTGTATCAAACGTCACAACGTAACTGGGTGACTATAAAGGTGCACTACAGGTATCTCCGAAAGTGTCCATTGGGTTGACACGGATCGAGACTGGGATTTGTCACTCCGTATTACGGAGAGGTATCACTGGGCCCACTCGGTAATGCATCATCATAATGAGCTCAAAGTGATCAAGTGTCTGGTCACGGGATCATGCATTGCGGTACGAGTAAAGTGACTTGCCGGTAACGAGACTAAACGAGGTATTGGGATACCGACGATCGAGTCTCGGGCAAGTAACATACCGTCTGACAAAGGGAATAGAATACGGGGTTGCTTGAACCCTTGACATCGTGGTTCATCCGATGACAACATCGAGGAGCATGTGGGAGCCAACATGGGTATCCAGATCCCGCTGTTGGTTATTGACTTGAGGTAGTCTCGGTCATGTCTGCATGTCTCCCGAACCCGTAGGGTCTACACACTTAAGGTTCGGTGACGCTAGGGTTATTAGGAAGACAAGTATGTGATTACCGAATGTTGTTTGGAGTCCCGGATGAGATCCCGGACGTCACGAGGAGCTCCGGAATGGTCCGGAGGTAAAGATTTATATATGGAAAGTGGTTAAACGGACTCCGGAAAGTTTCGGGGGCATGCCGGTAAAGTACCGGGGCCACCGGGAGGTTTCCGGAGGTCCACCGGGAGGGGCCACCCCTCCCGGAGGGCCACATGGGCTAAGTGGGAGAGGGAGCCAGCCCCTGGTGGGCTGGGCGCGCCTCCCCACCTAGGCCCATGCGGCTAGGGCAAGGGGAGGGGAATCCCTAAGGGAAAAAAAAGGGGGCGCCCCCTTGGCTTGGGGG
>NC_041387.1:8888864-8977251 GCF_002162155.2 Triticum dicoccoides
GGAGTCCCGGATGAGATCCCGGACGTCACGAGGAGCTCCGGAATGGTCCGGAGGTAAAGATTTATATATGGAAAGTGGTTAAACGGACTCCGGAAAGTTTCGGGGGCATGCCGGTAAAGTACCGGGGCCACCGGGAGGTTTCCGGAGGTCCACCGGGAGGGGCCACCCCTCCCGGAGGGCCACATGGGCTAAGTTGGAGAGGGAGCCAGCCCCTGGTGGGCTGGGCGCGCCTCCCCACCTAGGCCCATGCGTCTAGGGCAAGGGGAGGGGAATCCCTAAGGGAAAAAAAAGGGGGCGCCCCCTTGGCTTGGGGGGCAAGCCACCCCTTTCCTCCTCTCCCTTGGCCGCCGCCCCCCCCTAGGGTTTTCCCTAGAGGGCCGGCCCCCCCTTGCCCCCTCTCTCCTATATATAGAGGGGTGAGGGGAGGGCTGCAACACACAATTGAAGGCGCAGCCCCTCCCCTCCCCAACTCCTCTCTTTCTCCGTGTGAGCTTGGCGAAGCCCTGTCGGAGAACCTCTGCACCAATTGCACCACGCCGTCGTGCTGCCATTGGAGTTGTCTTCCTCAACCTCTCCTTCATCCTTGCTGGATCAAGACGGAGGAGACGCCATCGTCCCGTACGTGTGTTGAACGCGGAGGTGCTGTCCTTTCAGCACTTTGGTCATCGGTGATCGGAATCACGTTGGGAACGTCTTCATCATCACCACTCCCTCGAACGCTTCCGTACTTGATCTACAAGTGGTATGTAGATGCAAACTCTCTCTCTTGACTCGTTGCTTAGATGAACTCATAGATAGATCTTGGTGAAACCGTAGGAAAATTTTAATTTTCTGCAACGTTCTCCAACAGAAAGTTGACAGTAGCGATTATGCGGACAGTAGAAAGCTTATGTCCTTAATGCACCGCTCAGTGTGCTGAACCCCAAACATCGTTTGTGGATGTTACGAACATCGGACAACGTTTTGATAACTACGTGATAGTTCAGTTAAACGGTTTAGAGTTGAGGCACCAAAGACGTTTTTCGAAACGTCGCGGAACATATGAGATGTTTCGAGGGCTGAAATTGGGATTTCAGGCTCGTGCCCACGTCAAGAGGTATAAGACCTTCGACGATTTTCTTAGCCTGCAAACTAAGGGAGAAAAGCTCAATCATTGAGCTTGTGCTCAGATTGTCTGAGTGCAACAATCACTTGAATCGAGTGGGAGTTGATCTTCCAGATGAGATAGTGATGAAGTCATTGCCACCAAGCTGCTAGAGCTTCGTGATGAACTATAACATGTCAGGGATAGATATGATGATCCTTGAGGTATTCACGATGTTTGATACCGCGAAAGTAGAAATCAAGAAGGAGCATCAATTGTTGATGGTTGGTGAAACCACTAGTTTCAAGAAGGGGAAGGGCAAGAAGGGACACTTCATGAAACGGCAAATCAGTTGCTACTCTACTGAAGAAACCCAAGGTTGAACCCAAACCCGAGACTAAGTGCTTCTGTAATAAGGGGAACAGCCACTAGAGCAGAATTACCCTAGATACTTGGTAGATAAGAAGGCTGGCAAGGTCGATAGAAGTATATTGGATATACATTATGTTAATATGTACTTTACTAGTACTCCTAGTAGCACCAGGGTATTAGATACCGGTTCGGTTGCTAAGTGTTAGTAACTCGAAACAAAAGCTACGGAATAAACGGAGACTAACTAAAGGTGAGCTGACGATACGTGTTGGAAGTGTTTCCAAGGTTGATATGATCAAGCATCGCACGCTCCCTCTACCATCGAGATTGGTGTTAAACCTAAATAATTGTTATTTGGTGTTTGCATTGAGCATAGACATGATTGGATTATGTCTGTCGCAATACGGTTATTCATTTAAGGAGAATAATGGTTACTCTATTAATTTGAATAATACCTTCAATGGTCTAGCACCTAAAAGGAATGGTTTATTGAATCTCGATCGTAGTGATACACATTTTCATGCCAAAAGATATAAGATAGTAATGATAGTACCACGTACTTGTGGCACTGCCATGTAAGTCATATTGGTATAAAACGCATGAAGAAGCTCCATGTTGATGGATCTTTGGACTCACTCGTTTTTGAAAAGTTTGAGACATGCAAACCATGTCTATTGGTGTATACGCATGAAGAAACTCCATGCAGATGGATCGTTTGGACTCACTTGATTTTGAATCACTTGAGATATGGAAATCATACCACATGGGCAAGATGACTGAAAAGCCTCGGTTTCAGTAAGATGGAACAAGGTAGCAACCTGTTGGAAGTAACACATTTTGATGTGTGCAGTCCAATGAGTGCTGAGGCATGCAGTGAATATCGTTATGTTCTGACTTCACAGATGATTCGAGTAGATGTTGAGTATATTTACTTGATGAAACACAAAGTCTGAATTATTGAATGGTTCAAGTAATTTCAGAGTGAAGTTAAAGATCATTGTGACAAGAGGATAAAATGTCTATGATATGATCATAGAGATGAGTATCTGAGTTAAGAGCTTTGGCACGCAATTAAGACACCGTGGAAATTGTTTCACAATTAATACCGCCTGGAACACCATAGTGTGATGGTGTGTCCGAACATCATAGTTGCACCCTATTGGATATGGTGCGTACCATGATGTCTCTTACCGAATTACCACTATCGTTCATGGGTTAGGCATTAGAGACAACCGCACTCACTTTAATAGGGCACCACGTAATTCCGTTGAGACGACACCGTTTGAACTATAGTTTGGAGAAACCTAAGTTGTCGTTTCTTAAAGGTTTGGGCCTGCGACGCTTATGTGAAAAAGTTTCAGGTTGATAAGCTCGAACCCAAAGCGGATAAAATGCATCTTCATAGGACACCCAAAACGGTTGGGTATACCTCCTAATTCAGATCCGAAAGCAATAGGGATTGTTTCTAGAAACGGGTCCTTTGTGAGGAAAAGTTTCTCTCAAAAGAATTGAGTGGGAGGATGGTGGAGACTTGATGAGGTTATTGAACCATCACTTCAACCAGTGTGTAGCAGGGCACAGGAAGTTCCTGTGGCACCTACATCAATTGAAGTAGAAGCTTATGATAGTGATCATGAAGCTTCAGATCAAGTCACTACCGAACCTCGTAGGACGACAAGGACGCGTACTGCTTCGGAGTGGTACGGTGATCCTGTCTTGAATGTCATGTTGCTAGACAACAATGAACCTGCGAGCTACGGAGAAGCAATGGTGGGCCCATATTCCAACAAATGGTTAGACGCCATGAAATCCGAGATAGGATCCATGTATCAGAACAAAGCATGGACTTTGGTGGACTTGCCCGTTGATCGGCAAGCCATTGAGATAAATGGATCTTTAAGAAGAAGACGGACGTGGACGGTAATGTCACCGTCTATGAAGCTCGACTTGTCGCGAAGAGTTTTTCACAAGTTCATGGAGTTGACTACGATGAGATCTTCTCATCCGTAGCGATGCTTAAGTCCGTCGGAATCATGTTAGCATTAGCTGCATTTATGAAATCTGGCAGATGGATGTCAAAACGAGTTTCCTTACCAGTTTTGTAAGGAAAGGTTGTATGTGATACAATCAGAAAGTTTTTGTCGATCCTAAGGATGCTAAAAGGTATGCTGGCTCCAGCGATCCTTCTAAGGACTGGAGTAAGCATCTCGGAGTTGGAATATACGCTTTGATAAAATGATCAAAGATTTTGGGTTTATACAAAGTTTGTGAGAAACTTGTATTTCCAAAGAAGTGAGTGGGAGCACTATAGAATTTCTGATGAGTATATGTCGTTGACATATTGATGATCAGAAATGATGAAGAATTTTCTGTAAAGCATATAGGGTTATTTGAAAAGTGTTTTTCAAGTGAAAACCTGGATTAAGCTGCTTAAACATTGAGCATCAAGATCTATGAGAACAGATCGAAAACGCTAAATGATACTTTCAAATGAGCACATACCTTGACATGATCTTGAAGGTGTTCAAGATGGATCAGTCAAAGAAGGAGTTCTCGCCTGAGATGTAAGGTATGAAGTTAAGACTTAAAGCTCGACCACGGCAGAAAAGAGAGAAAGGACGAAGGTCGTCCCCTATGCTTTAGACGTAGGCTCTATAGTATGCTATGCTGTGTACCGCACCGGAAGTGTTCCTTGCCATGAGTCAGTCAAGGGGTACAAGAATGATCCAGGAATGGGGATCATTGGACAGCGGTCAAAATTGTCCTTGGAGTAAATACATGTTTCTCGATTATGGAGGTGATAAAGAGTTCGGCGTAAAGGGTTACGTCGATGCAAGCTTTGACACCTATCCGAATGACTCTGAATAGCAAACCGGATATGTATAGTGGAGCAACCATTTGGAATAGTTTCAAATGGAGCGTGGAAGCAGCATTTATAACATGACCTAGAAATTTGCAAAGCACACACGGATCTGAAAGGTTCAGATCCGTTGACTAAAACCTCTCTCACAAGCAAAACATGATCAAACCCCAGAACTCATTGAGTCTTAATCACATGATGATGTGAACTAGTAAACTCTTTGGATGTTGGTCACATGGCGATGTGACCTGTGAGTGTTAAACACATGGCGATGTGAACTAGATTATTGACTCTAGTGCAAGTGGGAGACTGTTGGAAATATGCCCTAGAGGCAATAATAAATTAGTTATTATTATATTTCCTTGTTCATGATAATCGTTTATTATCCATGCTATAATTGTATTGATAGGAAACTCAGATACATGTGTGGGTACATAGACAACACCATGTCCCTAGTAAGCCTCTAGTTGACTAGCTCGTTAATCAATAGATGGTTACGGTTTCCTGACCATGGACATTGGATGTCGTTGATAACGGGATCACATCATTGGCAGAATGATGTGATGGACAAGACCCAATCCTAAGCCTAGCACAAAGATCGTGTAGTTCGTATGCTAAAGCTTTTCTAATGTCAAGTATCTTTTCCTTAGACCATGAGATTGTGCAACTCTCGGATACTGTAGGAATGCTTTGGGTGTACCAAACGTCACAACGTAACTGGGTGGCTATAAAGGTGCATTACAGGTATCTCCAAAAGTGTCTGTTGGGTTGGCACGAATCGAGACTGGGATTTGTCACTCCGTGTGACGGAGAGGTATCTCTGGGCCCACTCGGTAGGACATCATCATAATGTGCACAATGTGACCAAGGGGTTGATCATGGGATGATGTGTTACGGGACGAGTAAAGAGACTTGCCGGTAACGAGATTGAACAAGGTATCGGGATACCGACGATCGAATCTCGGGCAAGTACAATGCCGCTAGACAAAGGGAATTGTATACGGGATCGATTGAGTCCTTGACATCGTGGTTCATTCGATGAGATCATCGTGGAACATGAGGGAGTCAACATGGGTATCCAGATCCCGCTGTTGGTTATTGACCGGAGAACGTCTCGGTCATGTCTGCATGGTTCCCGAACCCGTAGGGTCTACACACTTAAGGTTCGATGACGCTAGGGTTATAAAGGAAGTTTGTATGTGGTTACCGAATGTTATTCGGAGTCCCGGATGAGATCCCGGACGTCACGAGGAGTTCCGGAATGGTCCGGAGGTAAAGATTTATATATAGGAAGTCTTATTTTGGTCGCCGAAAAAGTTTCGCGCATTATCGGTATTGTACCGGGAGTGCCGAAAGGGGTCCGGGGGTCCACCGGGGGGGTCCACCTGCCCCGGGGGGCCACATGGGCTGTAGGGGGTGCGCCTTGGCCCATATGGGCCAAGGGCACGAGCCCCAAGAGGCCCATGCGCCAAGGAGACTTGGGGAGGGAAGAGTCCAAAGGGGGGAAGGCACCTCCGAGGTGCCTTGGGGAGGATGGACTCCTCCCCCCCTCTTGGCCACACCCCTTCCTTGGAGGAAGGGGCAAGGCTGCACCCTCCCCCCTCTCTTGCACCTATATATAGTGGAGGGGAGGGAGGGGAAGCCACACCTGAGTCCCTGGCACCTCCCTCCCTCCCGTGACACCTCCTCCTCTCCCGCAGGTGCTTGGCGAAGCCCTGCAGGATTGCCACGCTCCTCCACCACCACCACGCCGTTGTGCTGCTGCTGGATGGAGTCTTCCTCAACCTTTCCCTCTCTCCTTGCTGGATCAAGGCATGGGAGACGTCACCGGGCTGTACGTGTGTTGAACGCGGAGGTGCCGTCCGTTCGGCACTAGGATCATCGGTGATTTGAATCACAACGAGTACGACTCCGTCAACCCCGTTCACTTGAACGCTTCCGCTTAGCGATCTACAAGGGTATGTAGATGCACTCTCCTTCCCCTCGTTGCTGGTTTCACCATAGATAGATCTTGGTGACACGTAGGAAAATTTTGAATTTCTGCTACGTTCCCCAACAGTTTCATCATGAGCTAGGTCTATTGCGTAGATTCTTTGCACGAGTAGAACACAAAGTAGTTGTGGGCGTTGATTTTGTTCAATATGCTTGCCGTTACTAGTCCAATCTTGTTTCGACAGTATTGTGGGATGAAGCGGCCCGGACCGACCTTACACGTACTCTTACGTGAGACAGGTTCCACCGACTTAAGCTAGGCATTTAGTGCTCAAGTAACGGATCCACCCGGATCCCAAGGTATATCAAAGCCAATTTTAATTAACAATGATTTGTAATTTAGTAGTGAGAACAAAGTAAAATATATCATGCAACAACGAAGTCTAACTCTCTTCCTATGCATCGGCATGTTATAAAAGAACAATTCATGCACACATAGTAAAGGCCAATGCATAGTATAAGCAGTTTCTTGCAGTTTCATAGTATGGGAAAAATAGAGAGGTGGAGAAATAGTTCCTCTCTCATAATAATTGCAAGTAGGAGCAGCAAGCACATGCATATTACATTCATCAAAATCATCATGTGCAATGGTAAAAGGCAACCCATCAATATAATCCTTAATAACAACAAACTTCTCCGATATAGTGTAGTTTGGAGATTTCAAAAAGATAATAGGACTATCATGGGTGGGTGCAATAGCAACAGTTTCATGTTTAACATAAGGAACTATAGCAAGTTCATCTCCATAAGCATAATTCATATTGGCATCTTGGCCACAAGCATAGCAAGCATCATCAAAAAGGGATATTTCAAACAAATTCAAGGGATTATAGCAATCATCATAGCAATCATCCTTCGGTAAGCACGAAGGGGAATTAAACAATGTATGAGTTGAAGAGTTACTCTCATTAGAAGGTGGGCACGGGTAGCTAATCCGCTCTTCCTCCTTTTGTTCTTCGCTCTCCTCATCATCTTTTTCATCCAATGAGCTCACAGTTTCATCAATTTCTTCTTCCATAGCTTCCTGCAAAATATTAATCTCTTCTTGCACAGCGGGGTAGGCCTCAATATATAGTTTAACATAGGCATTAGAAGCATAATTATCATAGCAATATTCAAGTATGGCAAAAAATTCAGATTTGTAGAGTGTAACATCATACTTTTCAATCAAAGAAGCAATTTTATAAGCACCCTTAAAAGCAACAAATTCTTCAATTTGTTGAACATCATAGTAATTATAAACACCCTTAGCATATGAAGATACGATTCCATTATCACTAAACAAGCATTGGTAGGGAAGGTGTTTCTTAGGGTTTTTAGAACAACAAGTAACATCATATAATTCACATAAAGTCCAAGCTTAGCATTGCAAACATTGAATTTGATCCCATAATTGTTTCCATTTTTCAGATATACGGTGTCGCACATAACAAGCATGCTCATCTAAAGATTTTCCCTCAACTAAGCTAGTTGGGGTTTCAGCACGAGCACAAAGGGATCGAAGATGATCCAAGTAAAAAGCTTCAGTAGTGTGATAGATTTAAGTGGTTCTTCAACCATTGGTGCAGTAGGTACAACTAATTTTTTTGGTATTTTGCGTTTCCTACCCGTAACTAAAGATAGAAAACAACTAAGAACAACAAATAAAAATTACTTAGTGATAAAGCAAACAAGCACACACGAGAATATTCACCCCACGCTATTGCTCCCCGGCAACGACGCCAGAAAAAGGTCTTGACAACCCACAAGTGTAGGGGATCGCAACAGTTTTCGATAAGTAAGAGTGTCGAACCCAATGAGGAGCTAAAGGTAGAATAAATATTCCCTCAAGTTCTATCGACCATCGATACAACTCTACGCACGCTTGACGTTCGCTTTACCTAGAACAAGTATGAAACTAGAAGTACTTTGTAGGTGTGATAGGATAGGTTTGCAAGATAATAAAGAGCACGTAAACATAAACTAGGGGATGTTTAGATAAAGATGCAATAAAGTAAATATAGCAAGTGTGGAAAAGTGGTGGTAGGAGTTGTGAAATTGTCCCTAAGCAATTGACTATGTTACTAGACCGGTAATCACTATTGCAATTCTATTTGAGGGAGAGGCATAAGCTAGCATACTTTCTCTTCTTGGATCATATGCACTTATGATTGGAACTCTAGCAAGCATCCGCAACTACTGAAGATTCATTAAGGTAAAACCCAACCATAGCATTAAAGCATCAAGTCCTCTTTATCCCATACGCAACAACCTACTTACTCGGGTTTGTGTTTTAGTCACTCATGCAACCCACTATAAGTGAATCATGAACGCATTGCAACACCCTACATCGGGAATCCCTCATGTTTGCGTGACACGGAGGGCACAATAGGACAGCACCAATAATAAAACATGCAACTCAAACCAATCATAGCAATTCATCAATCACCGATAGGACAACGAAAATCTACTCAGACATCATAGGATGGCAACACATCATTGGAAAATAATATGAAGCATAAAGCACCATGTTCAAGTAGAGGGTACAGCGGGATGCGGGAGAGTGGACCGCTGGATATAGATGGGGGAAGGTGATGGAGATGTTGGTGAAGATGGCGGAGGTGTTGGTGAAGATCGCGGTGATGATGATGGCCCCCGGCAGTGATGAAGCCATGTACCTAGGGTAGGGTCATGGCTCTGTCATAACTACCCTACCTAAGGACATCTCTAGAAGAAACCACCTGCCCATCGACTCAGAAGTGTTCCACTCGACGGACTCGAGGACACTCGGCCATGAAGCCAAACACTCGACCATGAAGCCAACCACTCGACGGCCAGGAGATCTAAAGTCACTCTGCACGCCAACGGTTGGTTATTAAGTAGCTTTTATGGTCATCATAACACTTTATGTATAGCGTTACCAGTAACGCCCAACCTTAATGTATCTTACCCGGCATAACTGAGGGCCGAAGGGGTCTGGCGGACTCTATATAAGCCACCCCCCCTCCTCAGTGTAAAGGGTTCGCACCCCTGTAACTCATACGCATATAATCCAGTCGACTGCCTCCGGGCTCCAAGACGTAGGGCTGTTACTTCCTCCGAGAAGGCTTGAACTCGTAAACCTCTTGCGTATACAACTACTCCATAACTAGGATCTTGCCTCTCCATTAGTACCCCCTACACTACTGTCAGACTTAGAACCACGACAGTTGGCGCCCACCGTGGGGCAGGTGTCTTAGCGACTTATTTGAGAAGTTGCAATTTTTTCCGATCTCCTTCATCATGGTTTCAGGCGGAGTTTTGGTTGAGGGCCGCGAGATCCGTCTCGGCGCGCTCACGTTCATCGCCGACGACTCTGCTTGGCTTCAGGAGGCTCCGCTCGACATCGACACGCTCCCAGTCCACGGAGCGACGCACTTTCGCGCGTGCGTCAGCGGCGTCCTCCTGCGGCAACCGTCGACCCAGTATTGGTCGGTCGTTGTGTCATCCTCCCTCCCTGCTTCCTGCCGGTGCAAGCGCTCCAGTCGGTCGAGGCTTCAGCGGTGGGTGAGGCACGCAGCGGCCCGCCAGTCGGCCACCCCCCAAGTCGCGGCAATCGAGCCCGACGAATCTCTCTACGGCCTGTTCGACCTGTCGACTGGCTCCGCAGAGACTGCATCCGAGTGCGACAACAGTGATCCAGCGATGGAGGTTCTGATGGTCGATGGACCACGCGGTCCTCCCAGTTTTCCCGGCGCCGAAGAAGGCGACGGCGGAGGCGATCCGTTGCATGCCCATGAAGAGTATCGCCCCGAGCCACTCACTTCGTTGCAGAGGGAAGATCTTCGCCGCCGGAACATGGATGCGCTACACACTCCTATCGTTGGAGAAACCCCTGAGGCTCGTGCCTTAGAGGACGCGCGCTTGGCCAACTTGGCTGAGCGCACTCGACTGGAGAACCTTCAGCGAGCACTCGACGAGCGTGCACGGCAACGGGTTCCGGACTCCAGTCGACGTCAGCTCTATCCACCACCGACTCAGGTATACCGAACTCCGATTCAGAATTTAGCAGCTGTGGCCCGTATCGCAGAGTCGATTCAGCCTTCCCAGTCAGAGGCTGGCAGAGGCTTGATGCAGATCAGAGATTTACTCCGGGCAGCAGGAGATCAAAATTCAGCTGTATCGCAGTCGCGGAATAGGATTCACAGCAGATCCGTAGCTGCAAATACAGTCCAGTCGGCTCACAGCCCCAGATCGCCCCCGAGGCGCGAAGGGCGTGGAGACCGGCATGATCAGTACAAGAACCGTGAGCAGTACGATCACCGAATCGATCGCGATGATCGACGTCGAGTGCCTTCCCCTCCCCCAAGGGAAGGATCGTACGTGCCTCGACAGCAGGATGATACACGCCAGCACGGTGTTGGGCGAAGGATTCCAGTCGACCCCAGGGAACCAGGCTTTGATGCGAGATCCATCATCGTTCAAGGTCTGGTTGACAGGAACAGAGCTCACCGAGAGGGTCACGACAGAGATGTGCCCAACAGCAGCAGAGTGCATGTCTAAGGACCAGAGTGTTTCAGCAGAGCCATCAGGGCCGCGGTGATTCCTCCCAACTTCAGGTTGGCGACTGGAGTCAGTAAGTTCACTGGTGAGTCCAAGCCTGATACTTGGCTTGAGGACTACCGAGTGGCTGTTCAGATCGGCGGCGGCAATGATGAGGTGGCCATGAAGCATCTGCCCCTTATGTTGGAGGGCTCAGCCAGAGCATGGCTGAATCAGTTAGCACCCAGCAGCATTTACACTTGGGAAGATCTTTCCCGAGTGTTTGTCAGAACGTTTGAAGGAACTTGCAAGCGACCAGCAGGATTGACAGAGCTGCAAACTTGTGTGCAGAAGTCGAATGAGACTTTGAGAGATTACATCCAAAGATGGATCACATTGCATCACACGGTAGAAAATGTATCTGATCACCAGGCAGTCTGTGCCTTCAAGGAAGGCGTTAAGTACAGAGAGCTGAACCTGAAATTCGGTCGAACCGGAGACATGTCTCTGAGTCGAATGATGGAGATAGCCACCAAGTATGCCAATGGTGAAGAAGAGGATTGGCTCCGGAGTGGCAAGCACAAGTCAGTCGCCCATGAAACCGGAGGAGGGAACTCCAGTCGGAAGCAGAAACGGAAAGTCGAGCCAGCTGCTCCTGGAGAAGCCTTAGCCGTGACTCAACGAAAGTTTAAAGGGAAGCCCAAAGGGCCTTGGAACCCTAAGAAGGTGAAAGACAAGGAGGGAAATGACGTGATGGATTTGCCATGCCACATCCACACGAAGAAAGATGAAGAGGGTAACTTCATTTCCCCGAAACATACCACTCGACAGTGTCGGCTCTTGATCTAGCAATTCCAGGGGAAACAGCCCAAGGATAAGGAAAAGGAGTCGGACAAAGTTGATGACAAAGAGGATAGTGATGAGGGGTATCCCCAGGTCAATTCCACCCTGATGATTTTTGCTGACGTTGAAAGAAAAAGTCGATTGAAAGTTATCAACCGAGAAGTAAATATGGTTGCTCCGGCAACACCCAATTATCTGAAATGGTCTCAGACTGCCATCACGTTCGACCAGTCTGATCACCCGACACACATAGCCACCCCTGGGAGGCAAGCTCTGGTGGTCGACCCAGTTGTCGAAGGCACTCGATTGACTAAAGTGTTGATGGATGGTGGCAGTAGCTTGAATATACTGTACGCAGAGACACTGAAAGGGATGGGCATTCCGATGTCCAGACTCAGTACCAGCAACATGAGTTTCTATGGAGTCATTCCTGGCAAGAAGGCTGCGTCACTCGGCCAGATTGCTCTTGATGTGGTTTTTGGTGATTCCAAAAATTTCCGCAAAGAAAAGTTGACATTTGAAGTTGTGGATTTCGAGAGTGCCTACCATGCTATTTTGGGCAGGCCAACTTATGCACGTTTTATGGCTCGACCATGCTACGTGTACCTCAAATTGAAGATGCCTGGCCCCAAAGGTGTGATCACTGTTACTGGCAATCGGAAGAAGGCGGAAGAGTGCTTTCAGAAGGGCTCAAAGATCGTCGATGCTCAGATGGTAGCAGAAGAGTGGCAGGAACACCAGAAAAATGCAGACCCGAGTGATTTGTTGCGAGCCAAGAAGCCCGCTATGGAATCAGCATTTCAGTCGTCCGGTGAGACAAAACCGGTTCACATCCACCCGACCGACCGCAATGCTGCTCCGACTCATATCTCCACAACGCTCGACCCCAAATAGGAAGATCGCTCATCCAGTTCCTCTGTGAGAACTGGGACATCTTCGCATGGAAACCTTCTGACATGCCGGGTGTTCCCAGGGGGCTGGCTGAGCACCATCTACGAGTCGACTCAAAGGCGAAACCTGTCAAAGAACATCTGCGACGGTCCGCCGTCCAGAAGAGGAAGGCCATTGGCAAGGAGGTGGCTCGGCTCTTAGCAGCAAAGTTTATCCGTGAAATTTACCACTCCGAGTGGCTCGCCAATGTTGTTATGGTCCCCAAGAAGGACAAGTCACTTCGCATGTGCATTGACTTTAAACATATCAATCGGGCCTGCCCGAAAGATCATTTTCCTCTCCCCCGCATCGACCAAATAGTCGACTCGACTGCGGGGTGTGAGCGACTGTCTTTCTTAGACGCCTATTCCAGGTACCATCAGATCCGTCTGTATGGACCCGATGAGATCAAAACAGCTTTCATCACCCCATTCGGGTGCTTCTGCTATGTCGCCATGCCATTCGGCCTCAAGAATGCCGGAGCCACGTTCATGAGGATGATTCAGAAGTGTTTACTCACTCAAATCAGTCGGAATGTGGAAGCGTACATGGATGATATTGTGGTCAAGTCACGGAAAGGTTCCGACCTGCTGACTGACCTTGCTGAAACATTTGCCAACCTCAAGAGGTATGATATCAAGCTTAATCCATCAAAGTGCACATTCGGAGTTCCCGGCGGAAAATTACTCGGTTTTCTCGTTTCCGAACGAGGAATCGACGCAAATCCAGAGAAAGTGGGCACTATACTCCGAATGAAACGACCTGTGTGTGTGCACGATGTTCAGAAGCTTACTGGTTGCTTGGCCGCTTTAAGTCGATTCATCTCTCGCCTCGGTGAAAAGGCATTGCCTCTTTACCGACTGATGAAGAAGTCAGACAAATTCGAGTGGACTCCTGAAGCTGATGCAGCGTTTGCAGAGCTAAAAGCCCTGCTCTCCACCCAGCCGGTGCTTGCTGCTCCGATCAGCAAAGAGCCTTTGCTGCTTTACATTGCAGCCACAGGACAAGTCGTCAATACAGTACTTACGGTCGAGCGGGAAGAAGAAGGAAAAGCCTTCAAAGTTCAGCGCCCAGTATATTATATTTCTGAAGTTCTGACCCCATCAAAGCAAAGATACCCTCACTATCAGAAGCTTGTATATGGGATTTATATGACCACGAAGAAAGCTGCTCATTACTTCTCTGACCATACCATTACAGTCGTCAGCGACGCCCCATTGTCAGAGATTCTAACAACAGAGATGCAACTGGTCGAGTGGCAAAATGGGCGATTGAACTCCTTCCCCTGGATATCAGATTTGAGGCAAAGAAAGCTATCAATTCCCAAGCAATAGCAGATTTCCTCGCCGAGTGGACTGAACAGCAACTGCCGACTCAAGTTCACTCGGAGCACTGGACCATGTTCTTTGATGGCTCTAAGATGCTGAATGGTTCCGGTGCTGGGGTAGTGTTGGTTTCCCCCCGAGGAGATAAGCTTAGATATGTACTCCAGATTCACTTTGATTCCTCCAACAACGAAGCAGAATACGAAGCACTTTTGTATGGGTTGCGTATGGCCATTTCACTCGCTGTCCGTCGCCTTATGGTCTACGGCGACTCAGATTTGGTGGTTAACCAAGTGATGAAGGAGTGGGATGTCAGAAGCCCAGCCATGACTGGTTACTGCAATGCAGTAAGAAAGCTGGAGAAGAAATTCGAGGGGTTAGAACTTCATCATATACCCCGACTGAAAAATCAAGCAGCTGATGACTTGGCAAAGATAGGTTCCAAGAGAGAAGCCATTCCCAGTGGTGTGTTTTTGGAACATATCCACGCACCGTCAGTTCAAGAGGATCCTTTCACCGAAGAAGCCCCGCAGCCAAAAAGTGCCACGGATCCGACTGAAGTCCAGGTCCCAGCCGTGGTCGACTTGATCATGGCAGTTTTGGTTATCAATCCCGACTGGACAGTGCCGTACATCACGTATATCCTAAGGAAAGAGCTCCCTGAGAATGAAGAAGAGGCTCGACAGATCGTCCGTCGATCCAAGGCCTTTACTGTGATGAAGGGACAGTTGTACAGAGAAAGCGCGACTAGAGCCAGTCAGAAATGTATAACGCTAGAAGAGGGTCGGATAATTCTTAATGACATCCACTCGGGGACCTGTGGCCATCATGCGTCCTCTCGGATATTGTGGCTAAAGCATACCGAGCGGGTTTTTACTTGCCCAGAGCAAATGAAATGGCGAAAGAGATAGTCAACAAGTGTGAAGGATGTCAGTTCTACTCCAATATGTCGCACAAGCCCGCCTCAGCCCTGAAGACCATTCCAATCGTCTGGCCCTTCGTTGTTTGGGGATTAGATATGGTTGGACCACTGAGAACTGGCAGGAGCGGCTTCACCCATGTACTGGTGGCAGTCGACAAGTTCACCAAGTGGATCGAAGCCAAGCCTATCAAGAATCTTGATGCCGGCACTGCTATCAGCTTCATCAGAGAGTTGATATTCAGATATGGAGTTCTGCATAGCATCATCACTGATAATGGGTCAAACTTTGATTTCGACCAATTCAAAGCCTTTTGCACTTCTCAAGGCACACGAGTCGACTACGCTTCCGTCGCTCACCCCCAGTCAAATGGACAAGCAGAAAGATCTAACGGCCTAATTCTCAAAGGACTGAAACCCCGTTTGATGCGTGATCTCAAACACGCAGCAGGCGCGTGGGTCGACGAACTTCCATCAGTTCTTTGGGGATTGAGGACTATTCCTAATCGGTCGACTGGGCGAACTCTGTTCTTTCTGGTCTATGGAGCCGAAGCAGTTCTGCCGAGCGACCTGCTTCACAACGCACCTCGAGTTGAACTCTACTCTGAAGTTGAAGCAGAACAAGCCCGGCAGGACACAGTCGACCTTCCGGAAGAAGAAAGAGAGATGGCCATGATCCGATTGACCATCTATCAGCAAGACTTGCGTCGATTCCATGCCAGAAACGTGAAGAGTCGAGCCTTCCAAGAAGGAGACTTGGTCCTCCGAGTGGACCAACAGAAGCCACACAAACTTGCCCCTACTTGGGAAGGCCCCTTCATCGTCACCAAAGTTCTCCACAATGGAGCATACCGTCTCTACAATGTCGGTCGCCAGATTGATGAGCCACGAGCTTGGAATGCGGATCTGCTCCGCCCCTTTTACACTTAAGTACTCACTCAGATGAGATGTAATGAAAGTACTCTTGTAGTTTGTTTATCAAAGACAAAAGTGTTATAATTTTCCCATTAATTGTTGTTGCTTTTGTTTATGTAAGAAATCCCCCAGTGGGTGGCTTAGCTGCGAAGCTGTTTCGCCTAAGTTTGTAAAAAAAAATCATACCGAGTGACGAGCAAGCCTTTCACTCGGAGGCTTAGCTGCGAATCCGTTTCGCCTAAGTGTTTGAAATCCTACCGAGTGGAGAGTCTGCCTCCCACTCGGAGGCTTAGCTGCAGCCCAGTGCTCGCCTAAGTTTGAAAAATACTACCGAGTGGGGAGTCTGCCTCCCACTCGGAGGCTTAGCTGCAGCCCAGTGCTCGCCTAAGTTTGAAAAAACCTATCGAGTGGAGAGCAATCCTCCCACTCGGGGGCTTAGCTGCAGTCCAGTACTCGCCTAAGTGTTTGAAATCCTACCGAGTGGAGAGCAATCCTCCCACTCGGGGCCTTAGCTGCAGCCCAGTGCTCACCTAAGTTTGAAAAATCCTACCGAGTGGAGAGCAAACCTCCCACTCGGGGGCTTAGCTGTAGTCCAGTACTCGCCTAAGTGTTTAAAATCCTACCGAGTGGAGAGCAACCCTCCCACTCGGGGGCTTAGCTGCAGCCCAGTGCTCGCCTAAGTTTGAAAAATCCTACCGAGTGGAGAGCAAACCTCCCACTCGGGGGCTTAGCTGCAGTCCAGTACTCGCCTAAGTGTTTAAAAATCTACCGAGTGGAGAGCAAACCTCCCACTCGGGGGCTTAGCTACAGTCCAGTACTTGCCTAAGTGTTTAAAATCCTACCGAGTGGAGAGCAAACCTCCCACTCGGGGGCTTAGCCGCAGTCCAGTACTCGCCTAAGTATGAAATCCATTTCGATCCGTAAGGACGACGAGGTGCAGGTCGACTGTTACCTTCTCCTTCGAAGCTCCGCCACAAATACAATGTGCGCTCTGCACGGACGACGAGGCGCAGGTCAACTCCTACCTTCTCCTTCGGAGCTCCGCCACAAATACAATGTGCGCTCTGCAAGGACGACGAGGTGCAGGTCGACTCCTACCTTCTCATTCAGAGCTACGACACAAATACAATGTGCACTCTACAAGGACGACGAGGTGCAGGTCGACTGCTACCTTCTCCTTTCGGAGCTACAGCACAAATACAATGTGCGCTCTGCAAGGGCGACGAGGTGCAGGTCGACTGCTACCTTCTCCTTCGGAGCTAGGGCACAAATACAATGTGCGCTCTGCAAGGACGACGAGGTGCAGGTCGACTGCTACCTTCTCATTCGGAGCTCCGCCGCAAATACAATGTGCGCTCCATCCCGACCCGCAAGGACGGGGGTCGACTGCCATCTGTGCTCCATCCCTGCCTGCAAGAGTGCGTCACAAGCACTAAAATATATTCCGAGTGAAGGACAATGTTCACTCGAAGGCAAATGTAAACATCTTCAACGGCAAAGCCAAGTTCAGATAGCATTCTACGGGTCCAGAAGTGCTTAGGCATCAAGCCTGTTAAAGTTTATCGGTTACAAAACCACTCGGCATTCCGAGGCAAATTTAAGGCATCAAGCATAAAAGTTTTTTACTCCTCCGGTGGAGGACTGGAAGGCGCGACAAACTGGTCCAGGTCGATTCCATCTGCAATCCGAGTGGCAGCTGCAATGAAGGTCTCCATGAAAGATTGGAAGTCATGCTTCTTGGTATTGGCCACCTTGAGGGACGCCAGCTTTTCCTCCCGCGCATCCTTGCAGTGAACACGAACCAAAGATAGAGCAACATCAACACCACACCTGGCGGAAGACTTCTTCCATTCTTGCACTCGACCTGGAACTCCATTCAGTCGAGTCATCAGAGACTCGAGGTCATTCTGAAGCGTCTCCCTTGGCCAGAGTGTCGTGTCGATTCGCGACGCCGCAACCTTCAATCGAGCAAGATAGTCAACCACACCAGCGACATGAGTGAAAGGATCGATATGGTTGACTAGAGGGGGGGGGTGAATAGGCAACTAACAATTTTTAAGCTTTTCTTTAACAATTTAAACCTTGCGACAAAATAGGTTGTCTAGATATGCAACTAAGTGGACAACCTATATGATGCAATGACAACTAGCACACAAGCAAGCAATAGATACAACACAAGTAAGCTTGCAAAAGTAAAGGCACGAAATAACCGAGAGTGGAGCCGGTGAAGACGAGGATGTGTTACCGAAGTTCCTTCCTTTTAAGGGGAAGTACGTCTCCGTTAGAGCGGTGTGGAGGCACAATGCTCCCCAAGAAGCCACTAGGGCCACCGTAATCTCCTCACGCCCTCACACAATGCGAGATGCCGTGATTCCACTATTGGTGCCCTTGAAGGCGGCGACCGAACCTTTACAAACAAGGTTGGGGCAATCTCCACAACACTTGGAGGCTCCCAACACCACCACGAAGCTTCACCACAATGGAGTATGGCTTCGAGGTGACCTCAACCGTCTAGGGTGCTCAAACACCCAAGAGTAACAAGATCCTCTAGGGATAAGTGAGGGGAATCGAATATCTCTTGGTGGAAGTATAGATCGGGCCCTTGTCACCCAATCCCGTGCAAATCAACAAGTTTGATTGGCTAGGGAGAGAGATCGGGCCAAAATGGAGCTTGGAGCAACAATGGAGCTTAGAGATGGAAGAGGTGGTCAATTAGAGGTAGGAGACACCCCTTTTATAGTCATGGAAGAGATCCAGCCGTTATCCACTAAGACCAGCCTGCGACAAGCGGTACTACCGCTCCAGGGGCGCGATACTACCGCAAGGCCACGCGGTACTACCGTGAGAGACCACGGTACTACCGCGGGAGCTGCAGAGACTATAACATAAGAACTACCGCGAGCGCGGTACTACCGCGAGGCAGGTAAGACTAAGTCTGGAATCGGGCACGGATGAATAAGAATACATCCGTGCCTACTTCCGCTGTCAAAGAGACGATGCAAACATCCGTCACGGTACTACCGTCCACAGGGCGTGGTACTACCGTGTGGGAGCGGATGTAAAAAATTACATCCGCCCCTACTACCATGAAGCCACGGCACTAGGCCAGGGAACCACGGTACAATAGCTCGGAGGGAGCGGTACTACCGTGGGCACTAGCGGTACTACCGCCCTATGCGAGCGGTACTACCGTGTGGGCGCGGATGTAAAAAATTACATCCGCGCCTACTACGGCGATGCAGCGGTACTTGGCCTAGCCGCCACGGTACTACGACTCCGAGGGAGCGGTACTACCGTGGGCTCCCGCGGCACTACCGCGTGCCTCTGCGGTAATACCGCTTCTGAGAGCAGTACTACCGCAAGCTCAGCAACAGTAGTCCAGACATTCACATAGAGGATAGACGGGGAATGCTCCAAGGAGCAAGGGAAAGGAGGAGATAATGAAGAAAACGTGTACGTGATGATTCCTCCCAAACCTTTCCGACACGGACCCCCTCTTAATAGTACGGCTCTCCTACGACTCAAATCCACCAAAAAGAAACATAGAACAACGCCGTCTTCAATAGTCTCGAGGGGCACCAAATCGTCTCGTGCCTAGTGATGAAGCGTCTGAGAAACTCAAGGCACACGATTAGTCCGCAAAAGCATTGTCATCAATCACCAAAACACCTAAGGGATAAATATGCCCTTACAATCTCCCCCTTTTTGGTGGATTGATGACAATACGGGATTGCACATAGATAAGATAATTTTGAGTAAGGGCAAACCCCACCTCTCTAAAATATAGACGGGCTCCCCCTAGATGTGTGCAATCTAGATGGATGCTTTGGACTGCATAGCACACAAACTAGGATCAACACCCCCCCCCCTATATTTTAGAGACAAAGGCATGATAAATAACATCTAAGCAGAGCATAGCACAATGGTAGCACAATATATCACAAGCTCGCTAAGATAGATAGAGTGCATATGTCTTACACCATGAAGTAAAGCAACCCAAAGCAACTGAAACAAGGTTCAAATGAGAAAGCAGCAAACAGTTCAAATGAGAAAGCAGCAAACACACCGAACACGAACGACGACACACGACTCGCAAATCCCTACACTCTCTCCCCCTTTGGCATCGAGACGCCAAAAGGGCAGAGAGGACACCTACACACAAGAGGTGGCTCAAGCGGGGAACTCATCTCAGCCCTCTCCGTCAGACTTCTCGGCAGCAGGGATGGTCTCCTCGACGTCCTCCTCAGAATCAGTCCACCTGTAGCCTTGCTTCTCCATCCACTCGGCCTCTGGAGTGATGCGCTCCTCAGAACCGCCAGACACATCCTCACCATAGAGCTGCAAGATCTTCTTGTCCCGGCGACGACTCTCCTTGGATGCCGCGTGAGTCCTGTACCACCCCTTGGCTTGCATGCAGAAAAGAGTCTTCATCTTGTCCTTCAGCTTCTTGGCCCACGAAGGCATAGAGGAACTCTGGGAAGGCCTAGCAGCACGGCCCTCAGCATCATCCTCAGCGCCAGCATCCTCCTCATCAACAGCAGCCCTAGCAGCAGACGCCTCAGCACGAGTAGTAGTGTTGGCCCAGTTGGGCTTGACACGGAGACAGATGGGATCATGGTGAATCCAGTCTGGAGCAAGGAACTCCTCACCAGGGAACATCTTCTCCCAAGTCTTCGAGATCAGCAGAAACAGATAGGGCCCATAGATAGGCACCTTGCGGTTGAACACCGCAAACCGAAGCTCACACCACATGATGTGTGAGACATCAAGTGGCTGAGTCTGAAACAAACGAGCCTCCTCGCAAATGAGCATCATATCCACCATATAGGCATGAACCTTGTCCTTGTCACCAATGCGAGGGAACAAGGAGTTGCGGAAGATGCGATACATGATATCCAGAAAAGAGTTGAGCACAAACCCCGTCTTGCCATTGGGAAGCGCCTTCTCAACATAGTATGGCTGAAGCTTGTCCTTGTTAGCAGACTCAGGATTAGCATGGGGGCGAACACCCACGGGAGTGTCGAGCCCGTCATCAGGAATGTGGAGCAAATCCATGAACTCCTTCCAGGTAGCAGTCAGCATGCGGCCATTGGTCATCCAGGTCATCCTCCGCTCCTCATCAGAGTGAAAGTATACTGAGGCAAAGAACTGACAGATAAGCCCAGGGTCATAGTCAAGGTGAAAGGATATCACATGCTCAATACCAAACTGCTCTACCAAGTCCAGAGCCTCTCCAAAGTAATCACGGAACTTGTCCTTCCTCATGTGATGCATCTCAATCCATTTCACATCCACGTAGGTATTTTGCTTGTTTTTGATGACATCCAGATAGATGTTAGTCTGTTGCTTGTTCCAAAACAGCTCACAACCTCTGACAGAAGAACGAGGGTTCACATACGGGTGGAGTTGCCTGAGACGGACGTACTCAGATTGGGGTATCTCGTCCATGCCCTTAGCGGGCTCCTTGTTCTTGCTAGCTGTTGTCTTGACATGGCGCTTGGGGGCAGAGGAGCCGTCTGGTGCTTCACCTGGATTGCGCAGACGCTTGGAGCCCGTGTCACGACTGGGATTGGAACAGCGAGAGCCACCACCTGAGACACAAACGCAAAACACGCACGAAACGCAACAAGGATCAATGCAAAGACCACGACAAAGCACAAGAAACACATAGAAAGTATACGTGAAAGTTGCCATGAGATAAATGTGAGCCACGGTAGTACTGCCAGAGCCTGCGGTACTAAAATTTTAGTACCGCTCCAAGTTGCGGTAGTACCGTGCGAGGTCTCGGTAGTACCGTGGCGGTAGCAGTAGTAAAATTTTAGTGCCGCAGCGAGTGCGGTAGTACCGCGCCAGACGGGCGGTAGTACCGGACAAGCGGTAGTACCGCGCCAGACGGGCGGTAGTACCGCACCGTAGCAGATCCAAACGACGGTTTGAATCTGAAAAGAACCGCGAAACCACGGTGGTGCTACGGTGATCAGATCTAGCATAGGACAAAAGACAAGTATAATTCCTACGCAATACTACGCTCCTTCATCCTACTCTTGCATAGATTTAGCCTAAGAAATTCTAGAACACACAAGTCTCCCCCAAAAACCTAGAGACAAAGAACACAACAAAAACGAGAAGGAGTTGGGGAAAGACCTGGGTCCATAGCAAGAGCACGTGGTGGGGAACGATCCCACCGGACAGAATCACGGGAGGGCAGCCGGAGGCGGAGATCCGGCGACGGACGCCGGCCCCGTTCATGAGCGAGGGAGAGAGAGAGAGAGAGACGGGGTGGGGAACTGGTGAATGGGTATGGGGGAGTTAGAACTCCCCCTGCCCGTCCTTATCCCCACGCGACCGAGACGTCGCGGTAGTACCGCTTGGGCGGAAGTACCGCACCGAAGCGGTAGTACCGCTCTCCCAGGCGGCAGTAAAAAATTACTGCCGCGTGGGGGCGGTAGTACCATGCTCCCCTCATGCGGTAGTACCATGAGCTCAAGAAAAAGCAGGTTTCAAACAAGAGAAGAAAGGTCTTTGCAAGGAAACTTTTAGCACAAAGGACACCACACGAACACGCACAACCCAAAGGCAGAAAGACAACAACAAGCGACCACGCAACACAACCTCTCAAAAAGGAGAGGGCGGTGGCCGGAGCCACCTATGTTTGAGTTAGTTGGTATGGCACCGCGAAGAATTATCCTTGGGCCCATGACCAAAACTCTTCTTTGAAGCACAAGTACCATAAAAAATGGCTAATGTGAAAGAGTTGATCGATTTATGCATAATGGGGGGAGGGAGAGTTCATTGAGAGAACAACACTCCCCCTATGTCCATGCCTACACCTAAACTAGACAACAAGTTGAGTGTGGTGAGGGGTGCAAGGGTTCAAGTCACATTGCTCGAATCAATGATATTTAGCTCATGCCTTAACTCGCGAAATCTTGCTTCATCCAAGGGCTTCGTGAAAATATCTGCAAGGTTATCATGAGTGTTGACATACTTGAGCTCGATCTCCCCTCGCCTAATGTGATCCCGGATGAAGTGATACCGAATCTCAATATGCTTCGTCTTGAAGTGTTGCACCGGGTTGAGAGAAATCTTGATGGCACTTTCATTATCACACAAAAGAGGCACTTTGTCACAAGTGACACCGTACTCCTTTAAAGTTTGCCTCATCCATAAGAGTTGTGCACAACTACTACCGGCCGCCACATATTCCGCTTCGGTGGACGAGAGAGACACACAACTTTGCTTCTTAGAAGACCAACTCACCAAAGAGCAACCAAGAAATTGGCACCCTCCGGAGGTGGACTTCCTATCCACTTTGTCTCCCGCCCAATCGGAATCCGTATATCCTTCAAGCTTGAAGTTTGCCCCTCTTGGATACCATAAGCCAAAGTTTGGGGTATGAGCCAAATATCGAAAGATTCGCTTGACCGCCACATAGTGACTTTCCTTCGGTGCGGCTTGAAACCGTGCACACATTCCCACACTCAACATGATATCCGGTCTAGATGCACAAAGGTAAAGCAAGGAGCCAATCATGGAGCGATATACCTTTTGATCCACCGCTTTACCATTGGGATCAATGTCAAGTTGGCACTTGGTAGGCATTGCAGTAGAAGCCGGCTTGACATCACTTAGCTTGAATCTTTTTAGCATGTCTTGAGTATATTTGGCTTGGTTGATGAAGGTTCCTTCTCTTCTTTGTTTGATATCAAAACCAAGGAAGAACTTCAACTCTCCCATCGAAGACATCTTGAACTTGGAGGTCATGAGAGCGGCAAATTCCTCATTGAAAGCTTTGTTAGGGGAACCAAAGATAATATCATCAACATATAGTTGGCATACAAACAACTCCCCTTTGACCTTCTTAGTAAAAAGAGTGGGATCGATTTGCCCCACCTCAAATCCACGATCTTGTAACAACTCGGTAAGGTGGTCATACCACGCACGTGGCGCTTGTTTAAGGCCATAGAGTGCCTTATCGAGTTGATACACATGATCCGGGAAGTAGGGGTCCTCGAACCCGGGGGGTTGCTTGACATAGACCAACTCATTAATAGGACCATTAAGAAAAGCACTTTTCACATCCATTTGTTGCAACTTAAAGTCGTGATGGGAAGCATAAGCAATCAACAAATGAATGGATTCAAGACGAGCAATGGGAGCAAAGGTTTCACCGTAGTCGATACCCTCGATTTGGGAGTAGCCTTGTGCTACCAATCTTGCCTTGTTGCGAATGATGTTCCCATGAGCATCTTGCTTGTTCTTGAAAATCCACTTGGTTCCAATGACGTTGTGGTTCCCCGATGGCCTTGGCACCAATCTCCACACCTTGTTGTACTCGAAGTTGTTGAGTTCTTCATGCATGGCATTGAGCCAATCCGAGTCTTCGAGCGCATTATAGACCTTTTGGGGTTCAACACAAGAGACAAACGCGTGATGTTCACAATAGTTTTCCAATTGTCTACGAGTGCTTACCCCCTTTCTTAGGCTTCCAACCACATTCTCCATGAGATGGCCTTTGGTGGTGAGTTTGGAAGCAATCTTCGCGGCACGATGCTCTAATTCCTCCTCAGGTGTGGAAGGAGGAGGGTTGACTTGATTATCTTGAGCACCGCCTTGAGCTTGTTCTTGATCTTGAGCTTGCTCATGAACTTGAACTTGCTCGAGGGGAAGAACTTGACCTTGGGCATCATTTGGAGGTTCACCACCATCTTGAGATTGATCTTGCCCTTGATCTTGTTCACGAGGTTGAGGGCCTTCACTTTGTTCTTCGAAAGTGTGTGGGTCTTGAGTAGGTGATGGCTCCACTTGAGTGGAGCATTGTCCTTCTCCTTCGGCCACAAGGGGTTCCTCAATGGGTAGAATATGACCAATACCCATTCTTCTTATGGCTTGGGGAGGAATTTCATCACCTACATCACAAGTACCACTTTGCTCCACTTGGGAGCCGTTATTTTCGTCAAACTCCACGTTACACATCTCCTCAATGAGTCCGGTGGACTTGTTGAGAACACGGTTAGCATAAGAGTTTGTAGCATAACCAACAAATATGCCCTCATAAGCTCTAGCCTCAAATTTAGACAAACGAACACCTTTCTTGAGAATGAAACACTTACACCCGAACACCCGGAAGTACTTGAGATTGGGCTTGTTTCCGGTGAGTCTTGTTCAAGCCTTTGCGGAGATAGAGCCGATTGGATGCATGACATGCGGTGTTGATGGCTTCGGCCCAAAAGTTGTATGGAGACTTGAACTCCGCCGTCATGGTCCTTGCCGCATCCATCAACGCCCGGTTCTTCCTCTCCGCAACTCCATTTTGTTGAGGGGTATATGGTGCAGAATATTGATGCTTGATCCCCTCATCACTAAGAAACTCATCCAAGGTGTAGTTCTTGAACTCGGTGCTGTTGTCACTTCTTATTGTCAAGATCTTTGCATTATGTTGACGTTGAGCTTAATTTGCAAAGTCGGTGACGGTTTGTTGAGTCTCACTCTTCCTCTTGAAGAAGTATACCCAAGTGTATCTTGAATAATCATCCACAATCACCAAGCAATACTTTCTACCCCCAAGACTATCAAAGGATGGAGGCCCGAAGAGGTCCATGTGCAGGAGCTCCAAGGGTCTCTTCGAGTAGATGATAGTCGTGGGAGGGTGAGCCGTCTCATGAAGCTTTCCTTCGATACAAGCACTGCAAGCACGATCTTTGGCAAAACTAACATTTGTTAGTCCACGGACATGGCCCCCGTTGAGAAGACTTTGCAAAGATCTCGTATTGACGTGGGCTAAACGGCGATGCCAAAGCCATCCCACGTCAACTTTAGCCATTAGGCATGTCGTGGTCTTAGTGGGTCGCTCCGAAAAGTTTATCACATAGAGACCGTTCTCGACATGCCCAACAAAGGCTACTTTAAGAGTCTTGCTCCACAAGAGGGCCACAGTATCAATGTCAAAGAAAGTGGCAAAGCCCATGAGTGCAAGTTGACGAACGGAAAGCAAATTGTATGCAAGGGACTCAACAAGCATGACTTTCTCGATCGTTAGATCATGAGAAATGACAACCTTGCCAAGACCCAATACCTTAGAATGTGAGGCATCACCCCACTCGACATTGGTGGGCATAGATGGGATCTTTTGCACGTCCACCACCAAGTCCTTGCTCCCGGTCATATGATTTGTTGCTCCACTATCGAGCAACCATGATCCCCCACCAGAAGCAAACACCTACAAGAGATCAATGCTTGGTTTTAGGTACCCATTTAGTAATGGGTCCTTTGATGTTAGTAACGTGGGTCTTAGGAACCCAAATAGACCATTCAATGTACTCATAAGAAGAACCAACAAATTTAGCATAGACATGCCCATCACTAGCACGGCACAACACATAAGAGGGGTTAAAGTCGCCGACTTTCTTGGGAGAGATGGCTTTGCCCCTTTTGGCATCACCACTCTTCGCATTGTTCTTCTTCTCCTTAGGAGAACCCTCTCCCTCCTTCACAAAGGTTTGCTTAAGTGGGGGAGGTTGTTTGGTCTTGTTATTCTTCTTCTCGTTCTTCTTCTTGTTCTTGGACTTGGGTGAGAACCCAACTCCCTCTTTGCCCACAACTTCCTTTTGATTGCTCAAAAGGTCATTTAGGTTCTTCTCACCTTGTATGCATGACACAAGACCTTTCTCGAGTTGTTCCTTCAACTTGGCATTCTCCTCCACAAGATGCACATGCCCACAACACGGGTTAGTAGCATTTGCATTATCAATTAAGACCATGTGAGGAAATGTGGCCTTTTCCTTGGTTAGCTTAACTCGGAGTTGAGTATGAGACTCCTTGAGGTTTGCATGAGCACCTTTCAAGACCTTATTGGCCTTGTCAAGTACATCAAACTCCTCCTTGAGTCTAGCATGATCAACCCCAAGTTTAGCCTTCTCGGAAGTTAGTACACGAGACACAACAAGAGCATGATCAAGATCTTTCTTTAATTTGGCATGGTCATCGTTGTGTGACTCCTCAAGAGCCAAACGATGCCCACACTCTTCCTCAAGAGCATTAGAGAGATCCGATATCTCATCGGCATAGTCACGACTATGACCTTCCATCTTAGAGATGGTTTCTTCGTGAGCCTCGATCATGTCATTGGCTTCACCAAGTTGTTCCAAGAGAGCAACGAAGTGCTTCTTGGATTTTCCCTTGAGCTTACTCATAAAGGACTCAAATTCATTTACCTCCTCATTAGACCCCTTACCATCATCAAAGCCAACCTCGAAGAAGGATTAGGAATAATGGTGGTTTTGATGTTGGGGGTTACCTTGTTGGTGGCTTTAGCCATGAGACACTTGGCGGTGATGTTCTCGTTGGGTGAATCGAAGAGAGACACCCGGGGAGTTGTGGCAATGGCAACGGATGCCATGGCCATTGCTTCACTATCTTCATCATCATCGTCATCCTCACGGTATTCTTCTTGAACCACCAACCCGCGAATAGGAGTCTTCTTGGTGAAGTTGTTCTTGTTGGGGAAGGACTTGGCCTTGTCTTTTCGGATGAAGTTGCCACCATTGTCTTCCCGCTTCTCGTAAGGACAATCCGCAACGAAATGGCTCACATTGCCACAGTTGAAACAAGTTCTAACTCGTTGCTTGCCCTTGAATCCACTTGAGTTGTTCTTGTTGAAGTTGGGTCTTGTATTCTTCTTGCTCCAAAATTGTCTTGAAGCAAGAGCCATGTGCTGATGATAATCATATTTCGTGTCTTCGGGGTTGCTCTCCTCATCTTCCTCTTCTTCCTCTTCTTCCACAAAAACCTTGGCCTTCAAGGCAAGGTTGGGCTTCTTTGCCCTTTGAGAACGGAGCACCGCATTGTCGGCGGTCTTGTCCAAGATGCTCATTGCAACGAACTCATCCAACACTTCACTTGAGGTCATGGAGTGCAAGTCCGGTCTTTGACGAATGACGGAGGACATGGCCTTGTTGTAGGGCATCATGGCCTTGAGGAACTTGCGCTCGGAGTGAGACCGCTAGTTTGGTCACTCTTCGAAAGAGTTCACGAGGTTCTTCATCTTCTTTCATTGCAAACTCATCGGCTTCATCTTGCACCACTTCATAGTTGGAGCGTTGAATGCTAGCACTTCCTCGATAGAGAGACACAACACATTGTCATGCGTCTTTAGCCATGGCATGAGGTCGAAGATGAGGGAGATCTTTGGGAAGGATTGCATCTTGGATGATGAAGAGAGCACTCTCATTGAATTGATTATCCACCACTTCTCTCGGGGTAAAGTTGCTTCGGTCATGTCGATAGAAACCTTCTTCAATGATTCTCCAAAGATTAGTATTCACATGATTTCAATGACGCTTGAAGCGATACACCCAAGAATCAAAATCCTCATTTTTTACAATCTTAAGAGGAGGACCAGCATGATTTAAATGAGTAGAGGGAATCGGTCCACCATAAGTAGGAGGTTCCACATGGGCAAAGATGCAGGTGCCATTTCTACCACTAGTAGAAGGACCCTTTTCACTATTCGCTTCCCCCTTGTCGGAGTTAGCATCCGTCACCTTGTTAGTGGGATCACCCACTTTCATCGGCGAGGTGGATAGTTTAAGTCCTTCTAGGAATTTAGTAAACATGCTTTCAACCTCGGTCGTCATGGAGGTTTTCAATGTGTCTAGAGCCACATTGAAATCCTCACGGGAGACCGAGGTTCCCCCATCGGCCGTAGACGAGATAGGATTCACACCGAAGTGCTCCTCTGCACCGTCGTTGGTGTCAACCATACTCTTCGGACGGCAAAGTCCTTAATAAAGAGACGAGGCTCTGATACCAATTGAAAGGATCGATATGGTTGACTAGAGGGGGGGGTGAATAGGCAACTAACAATTTTTAAGCTTTTCTTTAACAATTTAAACCTTGCGACAAAATGGGTTGTCTAGATATGCAACTAAGTGGACAACCTATATGATGCAATGACAACTAGCACACAAGCAAGCAATAGATACAACACAAGTAAGCTTGCAAAAGTAAAGGCACGAAATAACCAAGAGTGGAGCCGGTGAAGACGAGGATGTGTTACCGAAGTTCCTTCCTTTTAAGGGGAAGTACGTCTCCGTTAGAGCGGTGTGGAGGCACAATGCTCCCCAAGAAGCCACTAGGGCCACCGTAATCTCCTCACGCCCTCACACAATGCGAGATGCCATGATTCCACTATTGGTGCCCTTGAAGGCGGTGACCGAACCTTTACAAACAAGGTTGGGGCAATCTCCACAACACTTGGAGGCTCCCAACACCACCACGAAGCTTCACCACAATGGAGTATGGCTTCGAGGTGAACTCAACCGTCTAGGGTGCTGAAACACCCAAGAGTAACAAGATCCGCTAGGGATAAGTGGGGGGAATCGAATATCTCTTGGTGGAAGTGTAGATCGGGCCCTTGTCACCTAATCCCGAGCAAATCAACAAGTTTGATTGGCTAGGGAGAGAGATCGGGCCAAAATGGAGCTTGGAGCAACAATGGAGCTTAGAGATTGAAGAGGTGGTCAATTAGAGGTAGGAGACGACCCTTTTATAGTCATGGAAGAGATCCAACCGTTATCCACTAAGACCAGCCTGCGACAAGCGGTACTACCGCTCCAGGGGCGCGATACTACCGCAAGGCCATGTGGTACTACCATGGGAGACCACGGTACTACCGCGGCAGCTGCAGAGACTATAACATAAGTGGAACTACCGCGAGCATGGTACTACCGCACCCACCAGCGGTACTACCGTGAGGCAGGTAAGACTAAGTCTGGAATCGGCACGGATGAATAAAAATACATCCGTGCTTACTTCCGCTGTCAAAGAGACGATGCAAACATCCGTCACGGTACTACCGTCCACAGGGCGCGGTACTACCGTGTGGGAGCGGATGTAAAAAATTACATCCGCCCCTACTACCGTGAAGCCACCTCACTAGGCCAGGGAACCACGGTACAACAGCTCGGAGGGAGCGGTACTACCGTGGGCACTAGCGGTACTACCGCCCTATGCGAGCAGTACTACCGTGTGGGCGCGGATGTAAAAAATTACATCCGCGCCTACTACCGCGATGCAACGGTACTTGGCCTAGCCGCCACGGTACTACGACTCCGAGGGAGCGGTACTACCGTGGGCTCCCGCGGTACTACCGCGCGTGGGCACGGTACTACCGCGTGCCTCTGCGGTACTACCGCTCCCGAGAGCAGTACTACCGCAAGCTCAGCAACAGTAGTCCAGACATTCACATAGAGGATAGACGGGGAATGCTCCAAGGAGCACGGGAAAGGAGGAGACAATGAAGAAAACGTGTACATGATGATTCCTCCCAAACCTTTCCGACGCGGACCCCCTCTTAATAGTACGGCTCTCCTACGACTCAAATCCACCAAAAAGAAACGTAGAACAACGTCGTCTTCAATAGTCTCGAGGGGCACCAAATCGTCTCGTGCCTAGTGATGAAGCGTCTGAGAAACTCAAGGCACACGATTAGTCCACAAAAGCATTGTCATCAATCACCAAAACACCTAAGGGATAAATGTGCCCTTACAACGAGACTCCAGTCGGAGCACGTTCATGGCAGTTTCGTCCTTCACAGGAGAGTTGATAGGATCCAGGCCTGTCTCCACTCGACTGGTCTCTTCCTCGAAGTTTTGGCAGAATTCTGTAAACACAACTCAGGGATAAGCCAGCAGTTCTATGATAAGTCAGCGATTACAAGTCAGTCGGGCAGGAGAGATTACCCTCAAGCATGATGAATAGCTTCTTCGCGAGCCCTCCCAGATAAGCCTCCAGATCGTTCTTCTTCCCCACCAGTTCACTAGCCTTGTCACTCAGAGCTATCTTGTCATTCTTCAGACGGTTGACTTCCTTGTTGACCGCGTTGAGAGCAGCTTTCAAGTTGGCGTTCTCTTCTTCAAGTTTGCCGACTGAAGCCAGCTTCTCCTCCGCAAGCTTCATTTTGTCCAAAGCCGCCTTCTGCGCCTCAGCAAGTTCCTGGTCCTTCTTGTTCTGAGCCACCTTTGTTTTTTCTGCAAAGTGACAAGGAGGTCAGAATCAATAATGGGCAGAAGGATGAAAACAGTCGTCAAGTTCTCACCAATCATACCTTTCGCCTCGTCCTTCGCCTTCTGAAAGTTCTCCTGAACAAGTTTCAAGTCAAGGTCGAGCTGGATATGTTTCTTTTCCCATTCAGTATAACGAGCCACAAGCTCGCAAGATTTCTGCAAAAAGTCAGTCGACAGATATCAAAGAGAGGTTGCTTCCGAGTAACTAAGAGAAAAACCGTAGCATTTTTAAGACTACAGTCGAATCAAAATATTCAACAGTAGTCTCGGGGACTACACCCAGTGGGTGCACTCAGCGTGCCCCCACTAGTTTTATCGACTTGATCCGATCAGTCGACTGAAAGGAACAAAGAGATTATGGTTCCAAAATCATAGCTAACTGCCAGCAGTTAGCCTTGGTCTCATCACGATCTACAAAAAAAAATAGGATCTTCAGACTACAGTCGACTGCCAGCAGTCCACCGTAGTCTCGGGGACTACACCCAGTGGGTGCACTCAGCGTGCCCCCACCGGTTCCAAGATTCCATTCGACATGGTCCGACCAGATCGACTAAAGAAGTTGGAATGAGGAAATTCAAAATACAAAGACTACAGTCGACTGCCAGCAGTCGACCATAGTCTCGGAGACTACACCCAGTGGGTGCACTCAGCGTGCCCCCACCAGTTCAAAACATCAATCGACGCACCCAGTGGGTGTACAGACTCAAAGATCTTCGGAAAGAAAGTCTTCAGATAGCATATCCTAACAGAACAGGCGGTGACCAATTAACCTAGACATTGCTCTGAAGGGCTGAGCTCACATCATAAGCCGCTTGGCTGGCTTCCCGGATCGCCTTCACCTACTCCATCATAATCCCCACCTGGCGTCTAGCCTCCTTAGCAGCACCCGCTTGGTCCTCTGGGACATGGTGTGTGGCGAAAAGGGAGGGCGGATCAGCAGTCGACGACGAAGGCCGGGCACTCGTCAGCGGCACAGCGAAAGTCACAGAATGCCGAGTGACATCGCCACCTTCTTGAACCAGTACCTCAGGCACTGATGTAGTCCGAGTGGCATTGCCAGCCGGCGCCTTTCTGTTTTTCCTCGCCCTCAGTGGCACCTCGTCGTCGTCATCAGGGAGATCAATGACATGATGAGGAGCTGCAAGGTAAATCCAGAGTCAGAAACGAAATCCAATCGACCAAAAGTGAAAATGCTAGAGAGCATACCAGGGTTGGAGGTGGCAGCATCTTCCATTTCCTGGTCGTCGTTCTTGGCGGAGGTCTCGGAGGTAGCAGCACTGCAGATTTCAGAAATCAGTCGGTCAGTTGGTGAGTCGACCAGAAGTTCGTCCGAGCTAAACAAGGAAACGCAAGTTCTGCTGTTACCCGGAGATAGTGGGAATGACCATTCTCATCTTGGGCAAGGCCTTTGGCGGCTTTGACGGCTTCGGCTGCTTCGGCGCTTTCTCAGTCGGCGCCGGAGAAGCCGCCCGAGGACGCTTGGACGACTGCACAACAGGCGCGATCGCCTTGCCACGCTCACCCGCGGGGTCATGGGCAAGCTTGGACCGCCTTTCCGTGCGAGGAGGATCGACTTCCATTTCCTCCTCCTCCTCGCTGGAGTCGTCTTCAACCTCTTCTCCCTCGCCGTCAGATTGCCACTCCTCCTCCTCACTTTCACCTCCATTCGCCTCTCCCTCCTCGGCTTGTTCCTGCTCCCCGTTGGGCATCGAGTACATCTCAGTCGTAGCCTAGAAGACAACAAACAAGACAAAAGTCAGTCGACTGATTTTAAGCAAACAGAATGGAGAAAGCGGAACCGCAGTCGGAAATGTAGAATAAGACCTTGTCTACTTCATATGATTGGTCGAGTGGGACAATCCTCCGGGCTCCTCGGGGGTTATCTTTGTTCCCTGTGATGCTCGCCATCCACCGCTCCAGCGTGGCAGCGTCAATCTCCTCCGGATGGATCCGAGTGGTGTCCTCAGTGCCAGAATACAACCACATTGGATGATCTCGAGCTTGGAGCGGCTGGATGCGTCGTCGGAGGAAGACCTCCAAGAGGTCCATGCCAGTCACCCTGTCACGGATGAGCTGCACGACACGCTCGACCAGCACCTTCACCTGTGCCTTCTCTTCCGGGACCACCTTCAAAGAGGAGGGCTTCCTCACTCGTTCCATGGAAAAGGGAGGGAGCCCAGTCGACTGCCCTGGCATCGGCTGGTCTTTGCAGTAGAACCAGGTCGACTGCCATCCACGGACGGAGTCGGGCAAAATCATAGTCGAAAAGGAGCTTTTCCCTCTCAATTGAACCCCAAGACCCCACACATCTGAATCACGTGTGTCCTCTCATCACTCGTATTGGCCTTCTTCACCGTCTGGGAGCGACAGGTGAAGATGTGCTTGAAAAGACCCCAATGAGGCCGGCAACCCAAGAAATTCTAGCACAAAGACACATAAGCAGCGAGGTGCACGATGGTGTTGGGTGTGAAGTGGTGGAGTTGTGCCCCAAAGAAATTCAGAAATCCCCAAAAGAAAGGGTGGGGCGGCAAAGAAAACCCGCGGTCGACGTGGGTGGCCAAGAGAACGCACTCACCCTCCTGAGGCTGCGGCTCCGACTCCCTCCCCGGGAGCCGCGCCGATCCATGGGGGATCAGCCCTCCGTCGTCCAGGTCGTCAAGATCCGCTTGACTAATTGTCGAGCGGATCCAGTCGCCCTGGATCCAGCCCGGCGGCAAGCCGGTCCTCGATGAAGATCCTCTCCGACTGGTTCCCCTCCCCTTCGCCTTGGTCGTCGCTTTCTTCGCCCGCTCCAGGGCCGCCGTCTTCTCTTTCACCATCATCACCGGCGAGGCACGCTCGGAGTAGCGGCGCTGAGGCAGAAGCGAACGCGGCGGAGGAGTCTGGAGAAGAGAGGGGGGGAATGAGGGCGCACTGTTCAAAAACCCCCGTCCGGCGCCTTATATAAGGTTGCTTCCGAGTGACTGACATGTAGGCCCGGACGATCATGTCAAATCCCGCAACAGTCGCGCGCGCGATACGTGGCGAAAAAGGTGGCGCGGAGATCGAGGCGCCCCTGCCTTATCCCATCCGATTGCTGCGGCCTCGCTCCGCCCCGCGCGCTTCCCTAAATTTGAATCCCGCGAAATCCGCGGGTTGCAGAACAACTCGTCAGACGAAAGATCTCCTCCGCTCTGTCGCTCGGAGCTCTCCAAGTGAAAAATTTCACTCGACGGATACAAAGAATGGATCAAGGCGACTGAAAAAGAAGTTGGTGCCGTCACCTAAAGTTCATTGATCGAGTACAAGACATACTCATAGAACGAAAAATGGGTCGAAAGAGTTCTCAACTCCTTCCCCACTCAAACCTCGATCCATTCGGGGGCTAATGATGAAGCCATGTACCTAGGGTAGGGTAATGGCTCTGTCATAACTACCCTACCCAAGGACATCTCTAGAAGAAACCACCTGCCAATCGACTCAGAAGTGTTCCACTCGACGGACTCGAGGACACTCGACCATGAAGCCAAACACTCGACCATGAAGCCAACCACTCGACGGCCAGGAGATCTAAAGTCACTCTGCATGCCAACGGTCGGTCATTAAGTAGCTTTTATGGTCATCATAACACTTTATGTATAGCGTTACCAGTAACGCCCAACCTTAATGTATCTTAGACCCGGCATAACTGAGGGCCGGAGGGGTCTGGCGCACTCTATATAAGCCACCCCCTCCTCAGTGTAAAGGGTTCGCACCCCTGTAACTCATACGCATATAATCCAGTCGACCGCCTCCGGGCTCCGAGACGTAGGGCTGTTACTTCCTCCGAGAAGGGCCTGAACTCGTAAACCTCTTGCGTATACAACTACTCCATAGCTAGGATCTTGCCTCTCCATTAGTACCCCCCTACACTACTGTCAGACTTAGAACCATGACAGGCAGCGCTCCGGCGCCACCGGAAGCAAGGGGGAGAGAGGGCCCCTTCTTCTTCTTCTTCCTTGACCTCCTCCCTAGATGGTAGAAGGGTTTCCCTGCTGGTTCTTGGCACCCATGGCATGGGAGGGGCGAGAGCCCATCCGAGATTGGATCTATCTCTCTGTTTCTGCGTTCTCTAACTCTACTCCTTCACCGTTTCCTTTATATCTGGAGATCCGTAACTCCGATTGGGGTGAATCTTTTGCCCAGATTTTTCTCATAAAATTAGCTTTCTTGCGGCAAAATAAGGGAATCAACCGCCTTACGGGTGGCCCACGAGAGTCCAGGGCGCGCCCAGGGGGGGTGTGCGCGCCCCCCTGTCCCGTGGGCGCGCCCCTGTGTCTCGTGGCCACCTCGGACACTGTTTCACGTTGATTCTTCCTCCGGAAAATCCCAAATATTCCAAAATAATTCTCCATCCGTTTTTATCCCATTTGGTTTCCATTTGATATTGGTTTTCTGCGAAACATAAAACATGCAACAGACAGGAACTGGCACTGGGCACTGGATCAACATGTTAGTCCCAAAAATAGTATAAAAAGTTGCCAAAAGTATATGAAAGTTGAATAATATTAGCATGGAACAATCAAAAATTATAGATATGATGGAGACGTATCACCTACCGCCAGGCACCTTGGCGGTAGGATTGTACAACCTACCGCCAGTGGCCCTGGCGGTAGGTGCCTTGATGGCGCCTGACGGCCGTTTGCCGGGGCTGACATGGAAAAGGGCCTACCGCCAGGGCCCATGGCGGTAGTTGCACAGTGATCACACGTGTACTAGGTGCCGGCCGGACACTGCACATCTCTCCATCTTCCTCTTACCTTTTTTTTCCTTTTTTCAAAAATCTCTCCATCCTCCCCTCCTCAACGGCACAAATGTTGAACCTCAAAAAAAGGCACAAATGTACTGGCCAGACACCAAAAAACGCCATGGATTCACTTGTTCTCCGTGCCTCGTCTGCCCTGTTTAGCTTTATCGACCGTTACCATTAACTAATCCGCAGGTTGAAGCCAATTGGTGTCGTTCTTGACGGTAGATTCCCTTTCTTTTCCTAATTCTGCCAAAGAAAAGGGAGAGTATATTTTCCTTCCGAGCAAGAAAAGAAAGGAGCAATATATAATCCACGGCTGGAGTCGCCGCGCACGTCCACCACGCCGCAGACGCATGTCTTACATCCACAACCGCATGGCTCCCGTTTCTCTACCTCTCCCGTGGATTGCTCGCCAGAGGTGAGTGTGGTCGCGCCGGCCACTCAGGCGCCCATGGCCGTCGACCTCAACGCCACACGATACAACTCTACGCACGCTTGACGTTCCCTTTACCTAGAACAAGTATGAAACTAGAAGTACTTTGTAGGTGTGATAGGATAGGTTTGCAAGATAATAAAGAGCACGTAAACATAAACTAGGGGCTGTTTAGATAAAGATGCAATAAAGTAAATATAGTGAGTGTGGAAAAGTGGTGGTAGGAGTTGTGAAATTGTCCCTAAGCAATTGACTATGTTACTAGACTGGTAATCACTATTGCAATTCTATTTGAGGGAGAGGCATAAGCTAACATACTTTCTCTTCTTGGATCATATGCACTTATGATTGGAACTCTAGCAAGCATCCGCAACTACTAAAGATTCATTAAGGTAAAATCCAACCATAGCATTAAAGCATCAAGTCATCTTTATCCCATACGCAACAACCTACTTACTCGGGTTTGTGTTTCAGTCACTCACGCAACCCACTATAAGCGAATCATGAACGCATTGCAACACCCTACAGCGGGAATCCCTCACGCTTGCGAAACACGGAGGGCACAATAGGACAACACCAATAATAAAACATGCAACTCAAACCAATCATAGCAATTCATCAATCACCGATTGGACAACGAAAATCTACTCAGACATCATAGGATGGCAACACATCATTGGAAAATAATATGAAGCATAAAGCACCATGTTCAAGTAGAGGGTACAGCGGGATGCGGGAGAGTGGACCGCTGGATATAGATGGGGGAAGGTGATGGAGATGTTGGTGAAGATGGCGGAGGTGTTGGTGAAGATCGCGGTAATGATGATGGCCCCCGGCAGCGCTCCGGCGCCACCGGAAGCAAGGGGGAGAGAGGGCCCCTCCTTCTTCTTCTTCCTTGACCTCCTCCCTAGATGGGAGAAGGGTTTCCCCTCTGGTCCTTGGCTCCCATGGCGTGGGAGGGGCGAGAGCCCCTCCGAGATTGGATCTATCTCTCTGTTTCTGCGTTCTCTGATTCTACCCCTTCACCATTTCCTTTATATCTGGAGATCCGTAACTCCGATTTGGGTGAATCTTTCGCCCGGATTTTTCTTATAAAATTAGCTTTCTTGCGGCAATAGAAGGGCATCAGCCGCCTTACGGGTGGCCCACGAGAGTCCAGGGCGCGCCCAGGTGGGTGGGCACGCCCCCTGTCTCGTGGCCACCTCGGACACTGTTTTGCGTTGATTCTTCCTCCGGAAAATCCCAAATATTCCAAAATAATTCTCCGTCCGTTTTTATCCCGTTTGGATTCCGTTTGATATTGGTTTTCTGCGAAACATAAAACATGCAACAGATAGGAACTGGCACTGGGCACTGGATCAATATGTTAGTCCCAAAAATAGTATAAAAAGTTGCCAAAAGTATATGAAAGTTGAATAATATTGGCATGGAACAATCAAAAATTGTAGATACGACGGAGACGTATCAGCATCCCCAAGCTTAATTCCTGCTCGTCCTCGAGTAGGTAAATGATAAAAAAGATAATTTTTGATGTGGAATGCTACCTAGCATAATCTTGATCATATGTCTAATCATGACATGAATATTTAGACACGAGTGATTCAAAGCAATAGTCTATCATTTGACATAAAAAACAATAATACTTCGAGCATACCAATAAAGCAATCATGTCTTTTCAAAACAACAAGGCCAAAGCAAGCTTATCCCTACAAAATCATACAGTTTGGACATGCTTCATCTTCGTCACACAAACATGCTCCCATCATGCACAACCCCGATGACGAGCCGAGCAATTGGTTCATACTTTTTAACGCGCTTCAGCCTTTTCAACCCTCATGCAATACATGAGCGCAAGCCATGGATATAGCACTATATGTGGAATAGAATATAATGATGGAGGTTATGTGGAGAAGACAAAAAAGGAGAAGTTCTCACATCGACACGGCTAATCAACGGGCTATGGAGATGCCCATCAATTGATGTCAATGCAAGGAGTAGGGATTGCCATGCAACGGATGCACTAGAGCTATAAGTGTATGAAAGCTCAAACTGAAAACTAAGTGGGTGTGCATCCAACTTGCTTGCTCATGAAGACCTAGGGCATTTGAGGAAGCCCATCGTTGGAATATACAAGCCAAGTTCTATAATGAAAAATTCCCACTAGTATATGAAAGTGACAACATAAGAGACTCTCTATATGAAGAACATGGTGCTACTTTGAAGCAAAAGTGTGGAAAATGATAGTAACATTGCCCCTTTTCTTTTCTTTTTTTTTCTTTTTTTATTGGTGGGCTTCTTTGGCCCCCTTTTTTATTTGGGCTTCTTTGGCCTTTCCTTTTTTTTCTTTTTTTTTCCTTTTTCTTTTTTATGGGGCAATGCTCTATAATGATGATCATCACACTTTTATTTACTTACAGCTCGATATTACAACTCGATACTAGAACAGAGATATGACTCTATATGAATGCCTCCGGCGGTGTACCGGGATGTGCAATGATCTAGCGTAGCAATGACATCAAAAAACGGACAAGCCATGAAAACATCATGCTAGCTATCTTACAATCATGCAAAGCAATATGACAATAAATGCTCAAGTCATGTATATGATGATGATGGAAGTTGCATGGCAATATATCTCGGAATGGCATGATAGGTAGGTATGGTGGCTGTTTTGAGGAAGATATAATGAGGCTTATGTGTGATAGAGCGTATCGTATCACGGGGTTTGGATGCACCGGCGAAGTTTGCACCAACTCTCGAGGTGAGAAAGGGCAATGCACGGTACCGAAGAGGCTAGCAATGATGGAAAGGTAAAAGTGTGTATAAGCCATGGACTCACATTAGTCATAAAGAACTCATATACTTATTGCAAAAGTTTATTAGCCCTCGAAGTAAAGTAATACTACGCATGTCCCTAGGGGGATAGATTGGTAGGAAAAGACCATCGCTCGTCCCCGACTGCCACTCATAAGGAAGACAATCAAAGAAACACCCCATGCTTCAAATTTGTCACACAACGGTTACCATATGTGCATGCTATGGGACTTGCAAACTACAACACAAGTGTCTCTACAATCCGCAACCACCCACTAGCATGACTCTAATATCACCATCTTTATATCGCAAAACTATTGCAAGGAATCAAACATATCATATTCAGCGATCTACAAGTTTATGTAGGATTTTATGACTAACCATGTGAATGACCAATTCCTATCATCTCTCTAAATAGATATAAGTGAAGCAAGAGAGTTTAATTCTTTCTACAAAAGATATTCCCCCGCTCTAACAAATATAAATGAAGCAACAGAGCATTCTACAAATGGCGGTTTTCTATATGAAGAGAAACAGGCAATCAAAACTTCAAATGATATAAGTGAAGCACATGAAGCATTCTATAAAGCCACTCTCAAAAGATATAAGTGAAGTGCAATGAGAATTCTATAAATCAACCAAGGACTATCTCATACCAGCATGGTGCATAAAAGAAAAGTGAAAACTAAATGCAAAAGACGCTCCAAGTTTGCACATATCGCATGAACGAAACGAATCCGAAAACATACCGATACTTGTTGAAAAAAGAGGGGATGCCTTCCGGGGCATCCCCAAGCTTAGACGCTTGAGTCTCCTTGAATATTTACTTGGGGTGCCTTGGGCATCCCCAAGCTTGAGCTCTTGCCTCTCTTCCTTTTCCTCATATCGAGACATCCTCGATTAGACACTTCATCCACACAAAACTTCAACAGAAAACTCGGTAAGATCCGTTAGTACAGTAAAGCAAATCACCACTCTAAGTACTGTAGAAAACCAATTCATATTTTATTTTTGCATTGTGTATACTGTAATATAACTTTTTCATGGCTTAATCCACTAATATAAATTGATAGTTTCATCAAAACAAGCCAACTATGCATCAAAAACAGAATCTGTCAAAAACAGAACAGTCTGTAGCAATCAGAACATTCACCATACTTCTGGTACCCCAAAAATTCTACCAAAATTAGGAAACATGAAAAAGTTGTACAGCAAGACAGTGCAAAAAGAATCAGAACCATTTGACTCTCCAGTTAAAAATGTAAAATCGAGCACTACAGCCAAAGTTTCTGTCCTGCACCGTACAAACCAACAAGCATTGTAAACATCTTAAAGGAAAACCTTGGCACATTATTTTTATAATACAATGGAATTGTACAAGGGGATAATTATTTTTGATGAAAAGTTTCTGTAATCAAGATTCACAAAGTTTCCGTGAGCATGAACAAAGTTCAAGGAGCTCTCCCACTTCAACAATGCTTGTCTCTCTCACTTTCACTTTCCTTATCGAAAAGTCTTTAGGTTCCCCTCTTTATTTGTTTTTGTTTTTAAACTATATGAAAGCACACAACAGAAATAAATGACTCTCTAAAACTTCTGGGTTGTCTCCCTGGCAGCACTTTCTTTAAAGCCATTAAGCTAGGCTTTTAGTGCTCAAGTAACGGATCCACCCGGATCCCAAGGTATATCAAAGCCAATTTTAATTAACAATGATTTGTAATTTAGTAGTGAGAACAAAGTAAAATATATCATGCAACAACAAAGTCTAACTCTCTTCCTATGCATCGGCATGTTATAAAAGAACAATTCATGCACACATAGTAAAGGCCAATGCATAGTATAAGCAGTTTCTTGCAGTTTCATAGTATGGGAAACATAGAGAGGTGGAGAAATAGTTCCTCTCTCATAATAATTGCAAGTAGGAGCAGAAAGCACATGCATATTACATTCATCAAAATCATCATGTGCAATGGTAAAAGGCAACCCATCAATATAATCCTTAATAACAACAAACTTCTCCGGTATAGTGTAGTTTGGAGATTTCAAAAAGATAATAGGACTATCATGAGTGGGTATAATAGCAACAATTTCATGTTTAACATAAGGAACTATAGCAAGTTCATCTCCATAAGCATAATTCATATTGGCATCTTGGCCACAAGCATAGCAAGCATCATCAAAAAGGGATATTTCAAACAAATTCAAGGGATCATAGCAATCATCATAGCAATCATCCTTCGGTAAACATGAAGAGGAATTAAACAATGTATGAGTTGAAGAGTTACTCTCATAGAAGGTGGGCACGGGTAGCTAATCCGCTCTTCCTCCTTTTGTTCTTCGCTCTCCTCATCATCTTTTTCATCCAATGAGCTCACAGTTTCATCAATTTCTTCTTCCATAGCTTCCTGCAAAATATTAGTCTCTTCTTGCACAGCAGGGTAGGCCTCAATATATAGTTTAACATAGGCATTAGAAGCATAATTATCATAGCAATATTCAAGTATGGCAAAAATTTCAGATTTGTAGAGAGTAACATCATACTTTTCAATCAAAGAAGCAATTTCATAAGCACCCTTAAAAGCAACAAATTCTTCAATTTGTTGAACATCATAGTAATTATAAACACCCTTAGCATATGAAGATACGATTCCATTATCACTAAACAAGCATTGGTAGGGAAGGTGTTTCTTAGGGTTTTCAGAACAAGAAGTAACATCATATAATTCACATAAAGTCCAAGCATAGCATTGCAAACGTTGAATTTGATCCCATAATTGTTTCCCTTTTTCGGATATACGGTGTCGCACATAACAAGCATGCTCATCTAAAGATTTTCCCTCAACTAAGCTAGTTGGGGTTTCAGCACGAGCACAAAGGGATCGAAGATGATCCATGTAAAAAGCTTCAGTAGTGTGATAGATTTTAAGTGGTTCTTCAACCATTGGTGCAGTAGGTACAACTAATTTTTTTGGTATTTTGCGTTTTCCTACCCATAACTAAAGATAGAAAACAACTAAGAACAACAAATAAAAATTACTTAGTGATAAAGCAAACAAACACACACGAGAATATTCACCCCACACTATTGCTCCCCGGCAACGGCGCCAGAAAAAGGTCTTGATAACCCACAAATGTAGGGGATCGCAACAGTTTTCGATAAGTAAGAGTGTCGAACCCAACGAGGAGCTAAAGATAGAATAAATATTCCCTCAAGTTCTATCGACCACCGATACAACTCTACGCACGCTTGACGTTCGCTTTACCTAGAACAAGTATGAAACTAGAAGTACTTTGTAGGTGTGATAGGATAGGTTTGCAAGATAATAAAGAGCACGTAAACATAAACTAGGGGCTTTTTAGATAAAGATGCAATAAAATAAATATAGCGAGTGTGGAAAAGTGGTGGTAGGAGTTGTGAAATTGTCCCTAAGCAATTGACTATGTTACTAGACCGGTAATCACTATTGCAATTCTATTTGAGTGAGAGGCATAAGCTAGCATACTTTCTCTTCTTGGATCATATGCACTTATGATTGGAACTCTAGCAAGCATCCGCAACTACTAAAGATTCATTAAGGTAAAACCCAACTATAGCATTAAAGCATCAAGTCCTCTTTATCCCATACGCAACAACCTACTTACTCGGGTTTGTGTTTCAATCACTCACGCAACCCACTATAAGTGAATCATGAACGCATTGCAACACCCTACAGCGGGAATCCCTCACGTTTGCGCGACACGGAGGGCACAATAGGACAGCACCAATAATAAAACATGCAACTCAAACCAATCATAGCAATTCATCAATCACCGATAGGACAACGAAAATCTACTCAGACATCATAGGATGGCAACACATCATTGGAAAATAATATGAAGCATAAAGCACCATGTTCAAGTAGAGGGTACAGCGGGATGCGGGAGAGTGGACCGCTGGATATAGATGGGGGAAGGTGATGGAGATGTTGGTGAAGATGGCGGAGGTGTTGGTGAAGATCGCGGTGATGATGATGGCCCCCGGCAGTGATGAAGCCATGTACCTAGGGTAGGGTCATGGCTCTGTCATAACTACCCTACCCAAGGACATCTCTAGAAGAAACCACCTGCCAATCGACTCAGAAGTGTTCCACTCGACGGACTCGAGGACACTCGACCATGAAGCCAAACACTCGACCATGAAGCCAACCACTCGACGGCCAGGAGATCTAAAGTCACTCTGCACGCCAACGGTCGGTCATTAAGTAGCTTTCATGGTCATCATAACACTTTATGTATAGCGTTACCAGTAACGCCCAACCTTAATGTATCTTAAACCCGGCATAACTGAGGGCCGGAGGGGTCTGGCGGACTCTATATAAGCCACCCCCTCCTCAGTGTAAAGGGTTCGCACCCCTGTAACTCATACGCATATAATCCAGTCGACCGCCTCCGGGCTCTGAGACGTAGGGCTGTTACTTCCTCCGAGAAGGGCCTGAACTCGTAAACCTCTTGCGTATACAACTACTCCATAGCTAGGATCTTGCCTCTCCATTAGTACCCCCCTACACTACTGTCAGACTTAGAACCACGACCGTTGGCGCCCATCGTGGGGCAGGTGTCTTAGCGACTTATTGGAGAGGTTGCAATTTTTCCGATCTCCTTCATCATGGTTTCAGGCGGAGTTTTGGTTGAGGTCCGCGAGATCCGTCTCGGCGCGCTCACGTTCGTCGCCGACGACTCTGCTTGGCTTCAGGAGGCTCCGCTCGACATCGACGCGCTCCCAGTCCGCGGAGAGACGCACTTTCGCGCGCGCGTCCGCGGCGTCCTCCTGCGGCAACCGTCGACCCAGTATCGGTCAGTCGTTGTGTCATCCTCCCTCCCTGCTTCCCGCCGGCGCAAGCGCTCCGGTCGGTCGAGGCTTCAGCGGTGGGTGAGGCACGCGGCGGCCCGCCAGTCGGCCACCCCCCAAGTCGCGGCAATTAAGCCCGACGAATCTCTCTACGGCCTGTTCGACTGGCTCCGCAGAGACTGCGTCGGAGTGCGACAGCAGTGATCCAGCGGCGGAGGTTCAGATGGTTGATGGACCACGCTGTCCTCCCGGTTTTCCCGGCGCCGAAGAAGGCGACGGCGGAGGCGATCCGTCGCATGCCCATGAAGAGTATCGCCCCGAGCCACTCACTTCGCTGCAGAGGGAAGATCTTCGCCGCACGAACATGGATGCGCTACACACTCCTATCGTTGGAGAAACCCCTGAGGCTCGTGCCTTAGAGGACGCGCGCTTGGCCAACTTGGCTCAGCGCACTCGACTGGAGAACCTTCAGCGAGCACTCGACGAGCGTGCGCGGCAACGGGTTCCGGACTCCAGTCGACGTCAGCTCTTTCCACCATCGACTCAGGTATACCGAACTCCGATTCAGAATTTAGCAGCTGTGGCCCGTATTGCAGAGTCGATTCAGCCTTCCCAGTCAGAGGCTGGCAGAGGCTTGATGCAGATCAGAGATTTACTCCGGGCAGCAGGAGATCAAAATTTAGCTGTATCGCAGTCGCGGAATAGGATTCACAGCAGATCCGTAGCTGCAAATACAGTCCAGTCGGCTCACAGCCCCAGATCGCCCCCGAGGCGCGAAGGGCGTGGAGACCGGCATGATCAGTACAAGAACCGTGAGCAGTACGATCACCGAATCGATCGCGATGATCGACGTCGAGTGCCTTCCCCTCCCCCAAGGGAAGGATCGTACGTGCCTCGACAGCAGGATGATACACGCCAGCACGGTGTTGGGCGAAGGATTCCAGTCGACCCCAGGGAACCAGGCTTTGATGCGAGATCCATCATCGTTCAAGGTCTGGTTGACAGGAACAGAGCTCACCGAGAGGGTCACGACAGAGATGTGCCCACCAGCAGCAGAGTGCATGTATCAGGACCAGAGTGTTTCAGCAGAGCCATCAGGGCCGCGGTGATTACTCCCAACTTCAGGTTGGCGACTGGAGTCAGTAAGTTCACTGATGAGTCCAAGCCTGATACTTGGCTTGAGGACTACCGAGTGGCTGTTCAGATCGGCAGCGGCAATGATGAGGTGGCCATGAAGCATCTGCCCCTTATGTTGGAGGGCTCAGCCAGAGCATGGCTGAATCAGTTAGCACCCAGCAGCATTTACACTTGGGAAGATCTTTCCCGAGTGTTTGTCAGAACGTTTGAAGGAACTTGCAAGCGACCAGCGGGATTGACAAAGCTGCAAACTTGTGTGCAGAAGTCGAATGAGACTTTGAGAGATTACATCCAGAGATGGATCACATTGCATCACACGGTAGAAAATGTATCTGATCACCAGGTAGTCTGTGCCTTCAAGGAAGGCGTTAAGTACAGAGAGCTGAACCTGAAATTCGGTCGAACCAGAGACATGTCTCTGAGTCGAATGATGGAGATAGCCACCAAGTATGCCAATGGTGAAGAAGAGGATTGGCTCCGGAGTGGCAAGCACAAGTCAGTCGCCCACGAAACCGGAGGAGGGAACTCCACTCGGAAGCAGAAACGGAAAGCCGAGCCAGCTGCTCCTGGAGAAGCCTTAGCCGTGACTCAACGAAAGTTTAAAGGGAAGCCCAAAGGGCCTTGGAACCCTAAGAAGGTGAAAGACAAGGAGGGAAATGACGTGATGGATTTGCCATGCCACATCCACACGAAGAAAGATGAAGAGGGTAACTTCATTTACCTGAAACATACCACTCGACAGTGTCGGCTCTTCATCCAGCAATTCCAGGGGAAACAGCCCAAGGATAAGGAAAAGGAGTCGGACAAAGTTGATGACACAGAGGATAGTGATGATGGGTATCCCCAGGTCAATTCCACCCTTATGATTTTTGCTGACGTTGAAAGCAAAAGTCGATTGAAAGTTATCAACCGAGAAGTAAATATGGTTGCTCTGGCAACACCCAATTATCTGAAATGGTCTCAGAATGCCATCACGTTCGACCAGTCTGATCACCCGACACACATAGCCACCCCTGGGAGGCAAGCTCTGGTGGTCCACCCAGTTGTCGAAGGCACTCGACTGACTAAAGTGTTGATGGATGGTGGCAGTAGCTTGAATATACTGTACGCAGAGACACTGAAAGGGATAGGCATTCCGATGTCCAGACTCAGTACCAGCAACATGAGTTTCTATGGAGTCATTCCTGGCAAGAAGGCTGCATCACTCGGCCAGATTGCTCTTGATGTGGTTTTTGGTGATTCCAAAAATTTCCGCAAAGAAAAGTTGACATTTGAAGTTGTGGATTTCGAGAGTGCCTACCATGCTATTTTGGGAAGACCAGCTTATACACGTTTTATGGCTCGACCATGCTATGTGTACCTCAAATTGAAGATGCCTGGCCCCAAAGGTGTGATCACTATTACTGGCAATCGGAAGAAGGCGGAAGAGTGCTTTCAGAAGGGCTCAAAGATCGCCGATGCTCAGATGGTAGCAGAAGAGTGGCAGGAACACCAGAAAAGTGCAGACCCGAGTGATTTGTTGCGAGCCAAGAAGCCCGCTACGGAATCAGCATTTCAGTCGTCCGGTGAAACAAAACCGATTCACATGCACCCGACCGACCCCAATGCTGCTCCGACTCATATCTCCACAACGCTTGACCCCAAATAGGAAGAAGCGCTCATCCAGTTCCTCCGTGAGAACTGGGACATCTTCGCATGGAAACCTTCTGACATGCCGGGTGTTCCCAGGGGGCTGGCTGAGCACCGTCTACGAGTCGACTCAAAGGCGAAACCTGTCAAAGAACATCTCCGACGGTCCGCCGTCCAGAAAAGGAAGGCCATTGGCAAGGAGGTGGCTCGGCTCTTAGCAGCAGAGTTTATCCGTGAAATTTACCACTCCGGGAGGCTCGCCAATGTTGTCATGGTCGCCAAGAAGGACAAGTCACTTCGCACGTGCATTGACTTTAAACATATCAATCGGGCCTTCCTCAAAGATCATTGTCCTATCCCCCGCATCGACCAAATAGTCGACTCGACTGCGGGGTGTGAGCGACTGTCTTTCTTAGACGCCTATTCCGGGTACCATCAGATCCGTCTGTATGGACCCGATGAGATCAAAACAGCTTTCATCACCCCATTCGGGTGCTTCTGCTATGTCACCATGCCATTCGGCCTCAAGAACGTCGGAGCCACATTCATGAGGATGATTCAGAAGTGTTTACTCACTCAAATCAGTCGGAATGTGGAAGCGTACATGGATGATATTGTGGTCAAGTCACGGGAAGGTTCCAACCTCAGGAGGTATGATATCAAGCTTAATCCATCAAAGTGCACATTCGGAGTTCCCGGCGGAAAATTACTCGGTTTTCTCGTTTCCGAACGAGGAATCGACGAAAGTCCAGAGAAAGTGGGCACTATACTCCGAATGAAACGACCTATGCGTGTGCACGATGTTCAGAAGCTTACTGGTTGCTTGGCCGCTTTAAGTCGATTCATCTCTCGCCTCGGTGAAAAGGCATTGCCTCTTTACCGACTGATGAAGAAGTCAGACAAATTCGAGTGGACTCCTGAAGCTGATGCTGCGTTTGCAGAGCTAAAAGCCCTGCTCTCCACCCAGCCGGTGCTTGCTGCTCCGATCAGCAAAGAGCCTTTGCTGCTTTACGGTCGAGCGGGAAGAAGAAGGAAAAGCCTTCAAAGTTCAGCGCCTAGTATATTATATTTCTGAAGTTCTAACCCCATCAAAGCAAAGATACCCTCACTATCAGAAGCTTGTATATGGGATTTATATGACCACGAAGAAAGTTGCTCATTACTTCTCAAACCATACCATTACAGTCGTCAGCGACGCCCCATTGTCAGAGATTCTACACAACAGAGATGCAACTGGTCGAGTGGCAAAATGGGCGATTGAACTCCTTCCCCTGGATATGAGATTTGAGGCAAAGAAAGTTATCAAGTCCCAAGCAATAGCAGATTTCCTCGCCGAGTGGACTGAACAGCAACTGCCGACTCAAGTTCACTCGGAGCACTGGACCATGTTCTTTGATGGCTCTAAGATGCTGAATGGTTCCAGTGTTGGGGTAGTGTTGGTTTCCCCCCGAGGAGATAAGCTCAGATATGTACTCCAGATTCACTTTGATTCCTCCAACAACGAAGCAGAATACGAAGCACTTTTGTATGGGTTGTGTATGGCCATTTCACTCGGCGTCTGTCGCCTTAGGATCTACGACGACTCAGATTTGGTGGTTAACCAAGTGATGAAGGAGTGGGACGTCAAAAGCCCAGCCATGACTGGTTATTGCAATGCAGTAAGAAAGCTGGAGAAGAAATTCGAGGGGTTAGAACTTCATCATATACCCCGACTGAAAAATCAAGCAGTTGATGACTTGGCAAAGATAGGTTCCAAGAGAGAAGCCATTCCCAATGGTGTATTTTTCGAACATATCCACGCACCGTCAGTTCAAGAGGATCCTTTCACCGAAGAAGCCCCGCAGCCAAAAATTGCCACGGATCCGACTGAAGTCGAGGTCCCAGCCGTGGTCGACTTGATCATGGAAGTTTTGGTTATCACTCCCGACTGGACAGTGCCGTACATCGCGTATATCCTAAGGAAAGAGCTCCCAGAGAATGAAGAAGAGGCTCGACAGATCGTCTATCGATCCAAGGCCTTTACTGTGATGAAGGGACAGTTGTACAAAGAAAGCGCAACTGGAGCCAGTCAGAAATGTATAACGCCAGAAGAGGGTCGGATAATTCTTAATGACATCCACTCGGGGACCTGTGGCCATCATGCGTCCTCTCGGACTATTGTGGCTAAAGCATACCGAGCGGGTTTTTACTGGCCCAGAGCAAATGAAATGGCGAAAGAGATAGTCGACAAGTGTGAAGGATGTCAGTTCTACTCCAATATGTCGCACAAGCCCGCCTCAGCCCTGAAGACCATTCCAATCGTCTAGCCCTTCACTGTTTGGGGATTAGATATGGTTGGACCACTGAGAACTGGCAGGAGCGGCTTCACCCATGTACTGGTGGCAGTCGACAAGTTCACCAAGTGGATCGAAGCCAAGCATATAAGGAATCTTGATGCCGGCACTACTATCAGCTTCATCAGAGAGTTGATATTCAGATATGGAGTTCCGCATAGCATCATCACTGATAATGGGTCAAACTTTGATTCTGACCAATTCAAAGCCTTTTGCACTTCTCAAGGCACACGAGTCGACTACGCTTCCGTCGCTCACGCCAGTCGAATGGAGAAGCAGAAAGATCTAACGGCCTAATTCTCAAAGGACTGAAACCCCGTTCGATGCGTGATCTCAAACACGCAGCAGGCGCGTGGGTCGACGAACTTCCATTAGTTCTTTGGGGATTGAGGACTACTCCTAATCGTTCGACTGGGCGAACTCCGTTCTTTCTAGTCTATGGAGCCGAAGCAGTTCTGCCGAGCGACCTGCTTCACAACGCACCTCGAGTTGAACTCTACTCTGAAGTTGAAGCAGAACAAGCCCGGCAGGACACAGTCGACCTTCTGGAAGAAGAAAGAGAGATGGCCATGATCCAATCGACCATCTATCAGCAAGACTTGCGTCGATTCCATGCCAGAAACGTGAAGAGTCGAGCCTTCCAAGAAGGAGACTTGGTCCTCCGAGTGGACCAACAGAAGCCACACAAACTTGCCCCTACTTGGGAAGGCCCCTTCATCGTCACCAAAGTTCTCCACAATGGAGCATACCGTCTCTACAATGTCGGTCGCCAGATTGATGAGCCACGAGCTTGGAATGCGGATCTGCTCCGCCCCTTTTACACTTAAGTACTCACTCAGATGAGATGTAATGAAAGTACTCCTGTAGTTTGTTTATCAAAGACAAAAGTGTTATAATTTTCCAATTAATTGTTGTTGCTTTTGTTTATGTAAGAAATCCCCCAGTGGGTGGCTTAGCTGTGAATCTGTTTCGCCTAAGTTTGTAAAACAATTTCCTACCGAGTGACGAGCAAGCCTTACACTCGGAGGCTTAGCTGCGAATCCATTTCGCCTAAGTGTTTGAAATCCTACCGAGTGGAGAGTCTGCCTACCACTCGGAGGCTTAGCTGCAGCCCAGTGCTCGCCTAAGTTTGAAAAATCCTACCGAGTGGAGAGTCTGCCTCCCACTCGGAGGCTTAGCTGCAGCCCAGTGCTCGCCTAAGTTTGAAAAATCCTATCGAGTGGAGAGCAATCCTCCCACTCAGGGGCTTAGCTGCAGTCCAGTACTCGCCTAAGTGTTTGAAATCCTACCGAGTGGAGAGCAATCCTCCCACTCGGGGGCTTAGTTGCAGCCCAGTGCTCGCGTAAGTTTGAAAAATCCTACCGAGTGGAGAGCAAACCTCCCACTCGGGGGCTTAGTTGTAGTCCAGTACTCGCCTAAGTGTTTAAAATCCTACCGGGTGGAGAGCAACCCTCCCACTCGGGGGCTTAGCTGCAGCCCAGTGCTCGCCTAAGTTTGAAAAATCCTACCGAGTGGAGAGCAAACCTCCCACTCGGGGGCTTAGCTGCAGTCCAGTACTCGCCTAAGTGTTTAAAATCCTACCGAGTGGAGAGCAAACCTCCCACTCGGGAGCTTAGCTGCAGTCCAGTACTCGCCTAAGTGTTTAAAATCCTACCGAGTGGAGAGCAAACCTCCCACTCGGGGGCTTAGCCGCAGTCCAGTACTCGCCTAAGTATGAAATCCATTTCGATCCGCAAGGACAATGAGGTGCAGGTCGACTGTTACCTTCTCCTTCGGAGCTCCGCCACAAATACAATGTGCGCTCTGCAAGGACGACGAGGTGCAAGTCGACTCCTACCTTCTCCTTCGGAGCTCCGCCACAAATACAATATGCGCTCTGCAAGGACGATGAGGTGCAGGTCGACTCCTACCTTCTCCTTCGGAGCTACGGCACAAATACAATGTGCGCTCTGCAAGGACGACGAGGTGCAGGTCGACTGCTACCTTCTCCTTTGGAGCTACAGCACAAATACAATGTGCGCTCTGCAAGGGCAACGAGGTGCAGGTCGACTGCTACCTTCTCCTTCGGAGCTAGGGCACAAATACAATGTGCGCTCTGCAAGGACGACGAGGTGCAGGTCGACTGCTACCTTCTCCTTCGGAGCTCCGCCGCAAATACAATGTGCTCTCCATCCCGACCCGCAAGGACGCGGGTCGACTGCCATCTGTGCTCCATCCCTGCCTGCAAGAGTGCGTCACAAGCACTAAAATATATTCCGAGTGAAGGACAATGTTCGCTCGAAGGCAAATGCAAACATATTCAACGGCAAAGCCAAGTTCAGATAGCATTCTACGGGTCCAGAAGTGCTCAGGCATCAAGCCCGTTAGAGTTTATCAGTTACAAAACCACTCAGCATTCCAAGGCAAATTTAAGGCATCAAGCATAAAAGTTTTTTACTCCTCCGGTGGAGGACTGGAAGGCGCGACAAACTGGTCCAGGTCGATTCCATCTGCAATCCGAGTGGCAGCTGCAATGAAGGTCTCCATGAAAGATTGGAAGTCATGCTTCTTGGTATTGGCCACCTTGAGGGACGCCAGCTTTTCCTCCCGTGCATCCTTGCAGTGAACACGAACCAAAGACAGAGCAACATCAGCACCACACCTGGCGGAAGACTTCTTCCATTCTTGCACTTGACCTGGAACTTCATTCAGTCGAGTCATCAGAGACTCGAGGTCATTCTGAAGCGTCTCCCGTGGCCAGAGTGTCGTGTCGATTCGCGACGCCGCAACCTTCAGTCAAGCAAGATAGTCAACCACACCAGCGACACGAGACTCCAGTCGGAGCACGTTGATGGCAGTTTCGTCCTTCACAGGAGAGTTGATAGGATCCAGGCCTGTCTCCACTCGACTGGTCTCTTCCTCGAAGTTTTGGCAGAATTCTGTAAACACAACTCAGGGATAAGCCAGCAGTTCTATGATAAGTCAGTGATTACAAGTCAGTCGGGCAGGAGAGATTACCCTCAAGCATGATGAATAGCTTCTTGGCGAGCCCTCCTAGATAAGCCTCCAGATCGTTCTTCTTCCCCACTAGTTCACTAGCCTTGTCACTCAGAGCTATCTTGTCATTCTTCAGACGGCTGACTTCCTTGTTGGCCGCGTCGAGAGCAGCTTTCAGGTTGGCGTTATCTTCTTCAAGTTTGCCGACTGAAGCCAGCTTCTCCTCCGCAAGCTTCGTTTTGTCCAAAGCCGCCTTCTGCGCCTCAGCAAGTTCCTGGTCCTTCTTGTTCAGAGCCACCTTCGTTTTTTCTGCAAAGTGACAAGGAGGTCAGAATCAATAATGGGCAGAAGGATGCAAACAGTCGTCAAGTTCTCACCAATCATACCTTTTGCCTCGTCCTTCGCCTTCTGAAAGTTCTCTTGAACAAGTTTCAAGTCAAGGTCGAGCTGGATATGTTTCTTTTCCCATTCAGTATAACGAGCCACAAGCTCGCAAGATTTCTGCAAAAAGTCAGTCAACAGATATCAAAGAGAGGTTGCTTCCGAGTAACTAAGAGAAAAACCGTAGCATTTTTAAGACTACAGTCGAATCAAAATATTCAACAGTAGTCTCAGGGACTACACCCAATGGATCCACTCAGCATGCCCCCACTAGTTTTATGGACTTGATCCGATCAGTCGACCGAAAGGAACAAAGAGATTATGGTTCCAAAATCATAGCTAACTGCCAGCAGTTAGTCTTGGTCTCATCACGATCTACAAAAAAAAGGATCTTCAGACTACAGTCGACTGCCAGCAGTCCGCCGTAGTCTCGGGGACTACACCCAGTGGGTGCACTCAGCGTGCCCCCACCGGTTCCAAGATTCCATTCGACATGGTCCGACCAGATCGACTAAAGAAGTTGGAATGAGGAGATTCAAAATACGAAGACTACAGTCGACTGCCAGCAGTCGACCATAGTCTCGGAGACTACACCCAGTGGGTGCAGTCAGCGTGCCCCCACCAGTTCCAAACATCAATCGACGAGCCCAGTGGGTGTACAGACTCAAAGATCTTCGGAAAGAAAGTCTTCAGATAGCATATCCTAACAGAACAGGCGGTGACCAACTAACCTGTACATTGCTCTGAAGGGCTGAGCTCGCATCATAAGCCGCTTGGCTGGCTTCCCGGATCACCTTCACCCGCTCCATCATAATCCCGCCTGGCGTATAGCCTCCTTAGCAGCACCCGCTTGGTCCTCTGGGACGTAGTGTGTGGCAAAAAGGGAGGGCGGATCAGCAGTCAACGACGAAGGCCGGGCACTCGTCAGCGGCACATCGAAGGTCACATAATGCAGAGTGACATCGCCACCTTCTTGAACCAGTACCTCAGGCACTGATGCAGTCCGAGTGGCCTTGCCAGCCGGCGCCTTTCTGTTTCTCCTCGCCCTCAGTGGCACCTCGTCGTCATCATCAGGGAGATCAATGACATGATGAGGAGCTGCAAGATAAATCCAGAGTCAGAAACGAAATCCAATCGACCAAAAGTGAAAATGCTAGAGAGCGTACCAGGGTTGGAGGTGGCAGCGTCTTCCATTTCCTGGTCGTCGTTCTTGGCGGAGGTCTCGGAGGTAGCAGCACTGCAGATTTCAGAAATCAGTCGGTCAGTCGGTGAGTCGACCATAAGTTCGTCCGAGCTAAACAAGGAAACGCAAGTTCTGCTGTTACCCGGAGATAGTGGGAATGACCATTCTCATCTTGGGCAAGGCCTTCGGCGGCTTTGACGGCTTCGGCTGCTTCGGCGCTTTCTCAGTCGGCGTCGGAGAAGCCGCCCGAGGACGCTTGGATGACTGCACAACAGGCGCGACCGCCTTGCCACGCTCACCCGCGGGGTCGTGGGCAAGCTTGGACCGCCTTTCCGTGCGAGCAGGATCGACTTCCATTTCCTCCTCCTCCTCGCTGGAGTCGTCTTCAACCTCTTCCCCCTCGCCGTCAGATTGCCACTCCTCCTCCTCACTTTCACCTCCACTCGCCTCTCCCTCCTCGGCTTGTTCCTGCTCCCGTTGGGCATCGAGTACATCTTAGTCGTAGGCTAGAAGACAACAAACAAGACAAAAGTCAGTCGACTGATTTTAAGCAAACAGAATGGAGAAAGCGGAACCGCAGTCGGAAATGCAGAATAAGACCTTGTCTACTTCATATGATTGGTCGAGTGGGACAATCCTCCGGGCTCCTCGGGGGTTGTCTTTGTTCCCTGTGATGCTCGCCATCCACCGCTCCAGCGTGGCAGCGTCAATCTTCTCTGGATGGATCCGAGTGGTGTCCTCAATGCCAGAATACAACCACATTGGATGATCTCAAGCTTGGAGCAGCTGGATGCGTCGTCGGAGGAAGACCTCCAAGAGGTCCATGCCAGTCACCCCGTCACGGATGAGCTGCACGACACGCTCGACCAACACCTTCACCTGCACCTTCTCTTCCGGGACCACCTTCAAAGAGGAGGGCTTCCTCACTCGTTCCATGGAAAAGGGAGGGAGCCCAGTCGACTGCCCTGGCGTCGGCTGGTCTTTGCAATAGAACTAGGTCGACTGCCATCCACGGACAGAGTCGGGCAAAATTATAATCGGAAAGGAGCTTTTCCCTCTCAATTGAACCCCAAGACCCCCAGACATCTGAATCACGTGTGTCCTCTCATCACTCGGATTGGCCTTCTTCACCGTCTGGGAGCGACAGGTGAAGATGTGCTTGAAAAGACCCCAATGAGGCCGGCAACCCAAGAAATTCTAGCACAAAGACACATAAGCAGCGAGGTACACGATGGTGTTGGGTGTGAAGTGGTGGAGTTGTGCCCCAAAGAAATTCAGAAATCCCCGAAAGAAAGGGTGGGGCGGCAAAGAAAACCCGTGGTCGACGTGGGTGGCCAAGAGAACGCACTCACCCTCCTGAGGCTGCGGCTCCAACTCCCTCCCCGGGAGCCGCGCCGATCCATGGGGGATCAGCCCTCCGTCGTCCGGGTCGTCAAGATCCGCTTGACTAATTGTCGAGCGGATCCAGTCGCCCTGGATCTAGCCCGGCGGCAAGCCGGTCCTCGATGAAGATCCTCTTCGCCCGCTCCAGGGCCGCCGTCTTCCCTTTCACCATCGTCACCGGCGAGGCACGCTCGGAGCAGCGGCGCTGAGGCAGAAGCGAACGCGGCGGAGGAGTCTGGAGAAGAGAGGGGGGAATGAGGGCGCACTGTTCAAAAACCCCCGTCCGGCGCCTTATATAAGGTTGCTTCCGAGTGACTGACATGTAGGCCCAGACGATCCTGTCAAAATCCGCAACAGTCGCGCGCGCGATACGTGGCGAGGAGATCGATGCGCCCCTGCCTTATCCCATCCGATTGCTGCGGCCTCGCTCCGCCCCGCGCGCTTCCCAAAATTCGAATCCTGCGAAATCCGCAGGTTGCAGAACAAGTCGTCAGACAAAAGATCTCCTCCGCTCTGTCGCTCGGAGCTCTCCAAGTGAAAAACTTCACTCGACGGATACAAAGAATGGATCAAGGCGACTGAAAAAGAAGTTGGTGCCGTCACCTAAAGTTCATTGATCGAGTACAAGACATACTCATAGCACGAAAAATGGGTCGAAAGAGTTCTCAACTCCTTCCCCACTCAAACCTCGATCCATTCAGGGGCTAATGATGAAGCCATGTACCTAGGGTAGGGTCATGGCTCTGTCATAACTACCCTACCCAAGGACACCTCTAGAAGAAACCACCTGCCAATCGACTCAGAAGTGTTCCACTCGACGGACTCGAGGACACTCGACCATGAAGCCAACCACTCGACGGCCAGGAGATCTAAAGTCACTCTGCATGCCAACGGTCGGTCATTAAGTAGCTTTTATGGTCATCATAACACTTTATGTATAGTGTTACCAGTAACGCCCAACCTTAATGTATCTTAAACCCGGCATAACTGAGGGCCGGAGGGGTCTGGCGGACTCTATATAAGCCACCCCCCTCCTCAGTGTAAAGGGTTCGCACCCCTGTAACTCATATGCATATAATCCAGTCGACCGCCTTCGGGCTCCGAGACGTAGGGCTGTTACTTCCTCCGAGAAGGGCCTGAACTCGTAAACCTCTTGCGTATACAACTACTCCATAGCTAGGATCTTGCCTCTCCATTAGTACCCCCCCTACACTACTGTCAGACTTAAAAGCACGACAAGCAGAGCTCCGGCGCCACCAGAAGCAAGGGGGAGAGAGGGCCCCTTCTTCTTCTTCTTCCTTGACCTCCTCCCTAGATGGTAGAAGGGTTTCCCCGCTGGTCCTTGGCACCCATGGCGTGGGAGGGGCGAGAGCCCCTCCGAGATTGGATCTATCTCTCTGTTTCTGCATTCTTTAACTCTACCCCTTCACTGTTTCCTTTATATCTGGAGATCCGTAACTCCGATTGGGGTGAATCTTTCGCCTAGATTTTTCTCATAAAATTAGCTTTCTTGCGGCAAAATAAGGGCATCAACCGCCTTACGGGTGGCCCACGAGAGTCCAGCGCGCGCCCAGGGGGGTGGGTGCACCCCCTGTCCCGTGGGCGCACCCCCCTATCTCGTGGCCACCTCGGACACTGTTTCGCGTTTATTCTTCCTCCGGAAAATCCCAAATATTCCAAAATAATTCTCCGTCCGTTTTTATCCCGTTTGGATTCCGTTTGATATTGGTTTTCTGCAAAACATAAAACATGCAACAGACAGGAACTGGCACTGGGCACTGGATCAACATGTTAGTCCCAAAAATAGTATAAAAAGTTGCCAAAAGTATATGAAAGTTGAATAATATTAGCATGGAACAATAAAAAATTATAGATACGACGGAGACGTATCACCTACCACCAGGCACCGTGGCGGTAGGATTGTACAACCTACCGCCAGTGGCCCTGGCGGTAGGTGCCTTGATGGCGCCTGACGGCCGTTTGCCGGGGCTGACGTGGAAAAGGGCCTACCGCCAGGGCCCATGGCGGTAGTTGCACAGTGATCACACGTGTACTAGGTGCCGGCCGGACACTGCACATCTCTCCATCTTCCTCTTATCTTTTTTTTTTCCTTTTTTTCAAAAATCTCTCCATCCTCCCCTCCTCAATGGCACAAATGTTGAACCTCAAAAAAAAAGGCACAAATGTACTGGCCAGACACCAAAAAGCGCCATGGATTCACTTGTTCTCCGTGCCTCATCTGCCCTGTTTAGCTTTATCGATCGTTACCGTTAACCAATCCGCAGGTTGAAGCCAATTGGTGTCGTTCTTGACGGTAGATTCCCTTTCTTTTCCTAATTCTACCCAAGAAAAGGGAGAGTATATTTTCCTTCCGAGCAAGAAAAGAAAGAAGCAATATATAATCCACGGCTGGAGTCGCCGCGCACGTCCACCACGCCGCAGACGCATGTCTTACATCCACAACCGCATGGCTCCCGTTTCTCTGCCTCTCCCGTGGATTGCTAGCCAGAGGTGAACATGGTCGCGCCGGCCACTCACGCGCCCATGGCCGTTGACCTCAACGCCACACATGCGGTCGGAGGGTCGTCCACCGGGGGCCAAAGGAAACATGCGCGTAAAATCACCGTCGACATGCGTCCCGACGCCCGCAACCAATTCGACACGAAGCACACAACGTCGGCGACCACGGATGATGACACGACCAATTGTTTCAGCATGGAGAACATCATTTTCCAGCGCGGGGTGCCGCTGAACTGCAGCTGCCCACCCGGCCTGTTGCTGACGCCCCGGTCCAGCAGCAACTGACGGAGGGCAATGCGGAGCGCTGCTAGCTCCTCCTCACTGGGTGCCCAAGAGCCATCAGAATCCGTGGCGGCCTTTTAGCCACTCCGATAGGTCGGATTCACTGTCGGACATGCCGGGCGGGGGAAGACGAAGTGGATTTGGGAGAAAAGTGGAGAGGTTGAGTGAGTACGGACTGAGTTTGACTAGGGTTTGCTTGTCGGTCGCCAGATATTTGTGAGGGCTAGAGTGGGGTCGTTGCGGGCCATAGCGGGCCAGGCGACCCAGTTATCCGCTGACGCAAAGCGTACGAACGCAGCGCACTCGTCCTGCACTGGGCCGCAGCGGGGTGCTAGCACAGTGAGTGGCTGAAATGCTACTACTGTACGTGTGATGTACTAATATGTGTACAATGCAGTGCAGTACCTATCTCAACGGAATGGATTTCAATGGAATATGTGCATGCTGGCGGGTTACCCAACCTACTGGGTCACAAGATTAAGTCAATCACGATCTGCTAAGTGTTAGAAGGACGGGAGTGATGAGAATATATTTACAGAATTATTGCATTAATATTCAGAATAGTCTGGAGAAGATTACTGCATGGTGCGGCCGTCGCCGCCTGAGGCTCACTCCCTCGACGACCAAGGCCGAGCCGCCGCCGACGGAGCCCATCGAGCGCTACGTCTGGACCGGACAACTACGCGAGTGGGTCGGCGCGCCCCTTGTTTGGCTCGGCGTGACGCGGCGCAGGAAACCGCCTACCTCGAGCAGTGGAAGCAGCGCGCGCTGGCGTACGAGCACGCCGACAGCGAGTGGCCCATGCAGGATCGAGCGCGAAGAGGAGGAGGATGAGGAGCGTCGTGCCCGCGCCGCAGCAGTGCAGCCGGCGCAGCAGGCCGACGTGGCCCGGGCCTGGGAGTCGGCGTTCCCCTGGGTTGGCCCGGCGCCAGAGCTCATCGACCTCACCGGCCCGGGGGAGGATGACGACGCCTAGGGTAGCGCGAGGGGAGACGTAGTTTTTTATGTTTGTTAATTTAGTTTATTTATGTGGACTCTCACAGATGTTTGACTGGAGTTTTACCCTTCAATTATGGTTGTTTGCAAGGGTTATTTTTCTCAAGTCCGCATGCAAAAAAATGCGCTGGGCCGGCGTTGGATGCGCCGACCTAAAACCAAAAGCGAACACAGGCGCCCGCTTGGCCGACCTAAGCGGATAAAATGCAGACAAATCACGCGTTCGTTTTGGTCATCCGGTTGGAGCTGCTCTTGATCCACCCCTCTACTTGCAACGTCTACCTCGGGGCCAGGGCCCAGGGGGCGCACGAGCGCAGACGACGACCTAATTATCCACTGACGAGCGTACGGACGTAGCACTGGGCCGCACTGCAGTGGCTAAATTTCATGTTTTGACCCTTTTTGGATACTATTTCAGGATCTAACCCTCCTTCGAATTTTTTTTGGGATTTGACCCTTTCGCTTACTGATAACCCACAAGTGTAGGGGATCGCAACAGTTTTCGATAAGTAAGAGTGTCAAACCCAACGAGGAGCTAAAGGTAGAATAACTATTCCCTCAAGTTCTATCGACCACCGATATAACTCTACGCACGCTTGACGTTCGCTTTACCTAGAACAAGTATGAAACTAGAAGTACTTTGTAGGTGTGATAGGATAGGTTTGAAAGATAATAAAGAGCACGTAAATATAAACTAGGGGCTGTTTAGATAAAGATGCAATAAAGTAAATATAGCGAGTGTGGAAAAGTGTTGGTAGGAGTTGTGAAATTGTCCCTAAGCAATTGACTATGTTACTAGACCGGTAATCACTATTGCAATTCTATTTGAGGGAGAGGCATAAGCTAACATACTTTCTCTTCTTGGATCATATGCACTTATGATTGGAACTCTAGCAAGCATCCGCAACTACTAAAGATTCATTAAGGTAAAACCCAACCATAGCATTAAAGCATCAAGTCCTCTTTATCCCATACGCAACAACCTACTTACTCAGGTTTGTGTTTCAGTCACTCACGCAACCCACTATAAGCGAATCATGAACGCATTGCAACACCCTACAGCGGGAATCCCTCACGCTTGCGCGACACGGAGGGCACAATAGGACAGCACGAATAATAAAACATGCAACTCAAACCAATCATAGCAATTCATCAATCACCGATAGGACAACGAAAATCTACTCAGACATCATAGGATGGCAACACATCATTGGAAAATAATATGAAGCATAAAGCACCATGTTCAAGTAGAGGGTACAGAGGGATGCGGGAGAGTGGACCGCTGGATATAGATGGGGGAAGGTGATGGAGATGTTGGTGAAGATGGCGGAGGTGTTGGTGAAGATCGCGGTGATGATGATGGCCCCGGCAGCGCTCCGGCGCCACCGGAAGCAAGGGGGAGAGAGGGCCCCTTCTTCTTCTTCTTCCTTGACCTCCTCCCTAGATGGGAGAAGGGTTTCCCCTCTGGTCCTTGGCTCCCATGGCGTGGGAGGGGCGAGAGCCCCTCCGAGATTGGATCTATCTCTCTGTTTCTGCGTTCTCTGATCTACCCCTTCACCGTTTCGTTTATATCTGGAGATCCGTAAATCCGATTGGGGTGAATCTTTCCCCCAGATTTTTCTCATAAAATTAGCTTTCTTGCGGCAAAAGAAGGGCATCAACCGCCTTACGGGTGGCCCACGAGAGTCCAGGGCGCGCCCAGGGGGGTGGGCGCGCCCCCCTATCTCGTGGCCACCTCGGACACTGTTTCGCGTTGATTATTCCTCCGGAAAATCCCAAATATTCCAAAATAATTCTCCCGTTTTGATTCCGTTTGATATTGGTTTTCTGCGAAACATAAAACATGCAACAGACAGGAACTGGCACTAGGCACTGGATCAATATGTTAGTCCCAAAAATAGTATAAAAAGTTGCCAAAAGTATATGAAAGTTGAATAATATTGGCATGGAACAATCAAAAATTATAGATACAACGGAGACGTATCAGCATCCCCAAGCTTAATTCCTGGTCGTCCTTGAGTAGGTAAATGATAAAAAAGATAATTTTTGATGTGGAATGCTACCTAGCATAATCTTGATCATATGTCTAATCATGGCATGAATATTTAGACACGAGTGATTCAAAGCAATAGTCTACCATTTGACATAAAAAACAATAATACTTCGAGCGTACCAATAAAGCAATCATGTCTTTTCAAAACAACAAGGCCAAAGCAAGCTTATCCCTACAAAATCATACAGTTTGGCCATGCTTCATCTTCGTCACACAAACATGCTCCCATCATGCACAACCCCGATGACGAGCCGAGCAATTGGTTCATACTTTTTAACGCGCTTCAGCCTTTTCAACCCTCACGCAATACATGAGCGCAAGCCATGGATATAGCACTATATGTGGAATAGAATATAATGATGGAGGTTATGTGGAGAAGACAAAAAAGGAGAAGTTCTCACATCGACGCGGCTAATCAACGGGCTATGGAGATGCCCATCAATTGATGTCAATGCAAGGAGTAGGGATTGCCATGCAACGGATGCACTAGATCTATAAGTGTATGAAAGCTCAAACTGAAAACTAAGTGGGTGTGCATCCAACTTGCTTGCTCATGAAGACCTAGGGCATTTGAGGAAGCCCATCGTTGGAATATACAAGCCAAGTTCTTTGGCCTTCCTTTTTTTTCCTTTTTCTTTTTTTATGGGGCAATGTTCTATAATGATGATCATCACACTTTTATTTACTTACAACTTGATATTACAACTCGATACTAGAACAAAGATATGACTCTATATGAATGCCTCCGGCGGTGTACCGGGATGTGCAATGATCTAGCGTAGCAATGACATCAAAAAAAGGACAAGCCATGAAAACATCATGCTAGCTATCTTACGATCATGCAAAGCAATATGACAATAAATGTTCAAGTCATGTATATGATGCTGATGGAAGTTGCATGGCAATATATCTCGGAATGGCTATGGAAATGCCATGATAGGTAGGTATGGTGGCTGTTTTGAGGAAGATATAATGAGGCTTATGTGTGATAGAGCGTATCATATCACGGGGTTTGGATGCACCGGCGAAGTTTGCACCAACTCTCGAGGTGAGAAAGGGCAATGCACGGTACCGAAGAGGCTAGCAATGATGGAAAGGTAAAAGTGCGTATAATCCATGGACTCACATTAGTCATAAAGAACTCATATACTTATTGCAAAAGTTTATTAGCCCTCAAAGTAAAGTACTACTACGCATGTCCCTAGGGGGATAGATTGGTAGGAAAAGACCATCGCTCGTCCCCGACTGCCACTCATAAGGAAGACAATCAAAGAAACACCCCATGCTTCAAATTTGTCACACAACGGTTACCATACGTGCATGCTACGGGACTTGCAAACCTCAACACAAGTGTCTCTACAATCCGCAACCACCCACTAGCATGAATCTAATATCACCATCTTTATATCGCAAAACTATTGCAAGGAATCAACAATATCATATTCTGCGTTCTACAAGTTTATGTAGGATTTTATGACTAACCATGTGAATGACCAATTCCTATCATCTCTCTAAATAGATATAAGTGAAGCAAGAGAGTTTAATTCTTTCTACAAAAGATATGCCCCCGCTCTAACAAATATAAATGAAGCAAAAGAGAATTGTACAAATGGCGGTTTTCTATGTGAAGAGAAACAGGCAATCCAAACTTCAAATGATATAAGTGAAGCACATGAAGCATTCTATAAAGCCACTCTCAAAAGATCTAAGTGAAGTGCAATGAGCATTCTATAAATCAACCAAGGACTATCTTATACCAGCATGGTGGATAAAAGAAAAGTGAAAACTAAATGCAAAAGACGCTCCAAGTTTGCACATATCGCATGAACGAAACGAATCCGAAAACATGCCGATACTTGTTGAAAAAAGAGGGGATGCCTTCCGGGGCATCCCCAAGCTTAGACGCTTGAGTATCCTTGAATATTTACTTGGGGTGCCTTGGGCATCCCCAAGCTTGAGCTCTTGCCTCTCTTCCTTTTCCTCATATCGAGACATCCTCGATTAGACACTTCATCCACACAAAACTTCAACAGAAAACTCGGTAAGATCCGTTAGTACAGTAAAGCAAATCACCACTCTAAGTACTGTAGAAAACCAATTCATATTTTATTTTTGCATTGTGTATACTGTAATATAACTTTTTCATGGCTTAATCCACTAATATAAATTGATAGTTTCATCAAAACAAGCCAACTATGCATCAAAAACAGAATCTGTCAAAAACAGAACAGTCTGTAGCAATCTGAACATTCACCATACTTCTCGTACCCCAGAAATTCTACCAAAATTAGGAAACATAAACAAGTTGTACAGAAAGACAGTGCAAAAAGAATTAGAACCATTTGACTCTCCAGTTAAAAATGTAAAATCGAGCACTACAGCCAAAGTTTATGTCCTGCACCGTACAAACCAACAAGCATTGTAAACATCCTAAAGGCAAACCTTGGCACATTATTTTTATAATAAAATGGAATTGTACAAGGGGATAATTATTTTTGACGAAAAGTTTCTGTAATCAAGATTCACAAAGTTTCCGTGAGCATGAACAAAGTTCAAGGAGCACTCCCACTTCAACAATGCTTGTCTCTCTCACTTTCACTTTTCTTTTCGAAAAGTTTTTAGGTTCCCCTCTTTATTTGTTTTTGTTTTTAAACTATATGAAAGCACACAACAGAAATAAATGACTCTCTAAACTTCCGGGTTGTCTTCCTGGCAGCGTTTTCTTTAAAGCCATTAAGCTAGGCATTTAGTGCTCAAGTAACGGATCCACCCGGATCCCAAGGTATATCAAAGCCAATTTTAATTAACAATGATTTGTAATTTAGTAGTGAGAACAAAGTAAAATATATCATGCAACAACGAAGTCTAACTCTCTTCCTATGCATCGGCATGTTATAAAAGAACAATTCATGCACACATAGTAAAGGCCAATGCATAGTATAAGGAGTTTCTTGCAGTTTCATAGTATGGGAAACATAGAGAGGTGGAGAAATAGTTCCTCTCTCATAATAATTGCAAGTAGGAGCAGCAAGCACATGCATATTACATTCATCAAAATCGTCATGTGCAATGGTAAAAGGCAACCCATCAATATAATCCTTAATAACATCAAACTTCTCCTATATAGTGTAGTTTGGAGATTTCAAAAAGATAATAGGACTGTCATGAGTGGGTGCAATAGCAACAATTTCATGTTTAACATAAGGAACTATAGCAAGTTCATCTCCATAAGCATAATTCATATTGGCATCTTGGCCACAAGCATAGCAAGCATCATCAAAAAGGGATATTTCATACAAATTCAAGGGATCATAGCAATCATCCTTCGGTAAGCACGAAGGGGAATTGAACAATGTATGAGTTGAAGAGTTACTCTCATTAGAAGGTGGGCACGGGTAGCTAATCCGCTCTTCCTCCTTTTGTTCTTCGCTCTCCTCATCATCTTTTTCATCCAATGAGCTCACAGTTTCATCAATTTCTTCTTCCATAGCTTCCTGCAAAATATTAGTCTCTTCTTGCACAGCGGGGTAGGCCTCAATATATAGTTTAACATAGGCATTAGAAGCATAATTATCGCAATATTCAAGTATGGAAAAAATTTCAGATTTGTAGAGAGTAACATCATACTTTTCAATCAAAGAAGCAATTTCATAAGCACCCTTAAAAGCAACAAATTCTTCAATTTGTTGAACATCATAGTAATTATAAACACCCTTAGCATATGAAGATAAGATTCCATTATCACTAAACAAGCATTGGTAGGGAAGGTGTTTCTTAGGGTTTTCGGAACAAGAAGTAACATCATATAATTCACATAAAGTCCAAGCATAGCATTGCAAACGTTGAATTTGATCCCATAATAGTTTCCCTTTTTCAGATATACGGTTTCGCACAAAACAAGCATGCTCATCTAAAGATTTTCGCTCAACTAAGCTAGTTGGGGTTTCAGCACGAGCACAAAGGGATCGAAGATGATCCAAGTAAAAAGCTTCAGTAGTGTGATAGATTTTAAGTGGTTCTTCTACCATTGGTGTAGTAGGTACAACTAATTTTTTTGGTATTTTGCATTTCCTACCCATAACTAAAGATAGAAAACAACTAAGAACAGCAAATAAAAATTACTTAGTGATAAAGTAAACAAGCACACACGAGAATATTCACCCCACGCTATTGCTCCCCGGCAACGGCGCCAGAAAAAGGTCTTGATAACCCACAAGTGTAGGGGATCGCAACAATTTTCGATAAGTAAGAGTGTAGAACCCAACGAGGAGCTAAAGGTTGAATAAATATTCCCTCAAGTTCTATCAACCACCGCTACAACTCTACGCATGCTTGACGTTTGCTTTACCTAGAACAAGTATGAAACTAGAAGTACTTTGTAGGTGTGATAGGATAGGTTTGCAAGATAATAAAGAGCACGTAAACATAAACTAGGGGCTGTTTAGATAAAGATGCAATAAAATAAATATAGCGAGTGTGGAAAAGTGGTGGTAGGAGTTGTGAAATTGTCCCTAAGCAATTGACTATGTTACTAGACCGGTAATCACTATTGCAATTCTATTTCAGGGAGAGGCATAAGCTAGCATACTTTCTCTTCTTGGATCATATGCACTTATGATTGGAACTCTAACAAGCATCCGCAACTACTAAAGATTCATTAAGGTAAAACCCAACCATAGCATTAAAGCATCAAGTCCTCTTTATCCCATACGCAACAACCTACTTACTCGGGTTTGTGTTTCAGTCACTCACGCAACCCATTATAAGTGAATCATGAACGCATCGCAACACCCTACAGCGGGAATCCCTCACGTTTGCGCGACACGGAGGGCACAATAGGACAGCACCAATAATAAAACATGCAACTCAAACCAATCATAGCAATTCATCAATCACCGATAGGACAACGAAAATCTACTCAGACATCATAGGATGGCAACACATCATTGGAAAATAATATGAAGCATAAAGCACCATGTTCAAGTAGAGGGTACAGCGGGATGCGGGAGAGTGGACCGCTGGATATAGATGGGGGAAGGTGATGGAGATGTTGGTGAAGATGGCGGAGGTGTTGGTGAAGATCGCGGTGATGATGATGGCCCCCGGCAGCTCCGGCGCCGCCGGAAGCAAGGGGGAGAGAGGGCCCCTTCTTCTTCTTCTTCCATGACCTCCTCCCTAGATGGTAGAAGGGTTTCCCCGCTGGTCCTTGGCACCCATGGCGTGGGAGGGGCGAGAGCCCCTCCGAGATTGGATCTATCTCTCTGTTTCTGCGTTCTCTAATTCTACCCCTTCACCGTTTCCTTTATATCTGGAGATCCGTAACTCCGATTGGGGTGAATATGTCGCCCAGATTCTTCTCATAAAATTAGCTTTCTTGCGGCAAAAGAAGGGCATCAACCGCCTTACGGGTGGCCCATGAGAGTCCAGGGCGCGCCCCCCTGTCTCGTGGCCACCTCGGACACTATTTCACGTTGATTCTTCCTCCAGAAAATCCCAAATATTCCAAAATAATTCTCCGTCCTTTTTTATCCTGCTTGGGTTCCATTTGATATTGGTTTTCTGCGAAACATAAAACATGCAACAGACAGGAACTGGCACTGGGCACTGGATCAACATGTTAGTCCCAAAAATAGTATAAAAAGTTGCCAAAAGTATATGAAAGTTGAATAATATTAGCATGGAACAATAAAAAATTATAGATACGACGGAGACGTATCACCTACCGCCAGGCACCGTGGCGGTAGGATTGTACAACCTACCGCCAGTGGCCCTGGCGGTAGGTGCCTTGATGGCGCCTGACGGTCGTTTGTCGGGGCTGACGTGGAAAAGGGCCTACCGCCAGGGCCCATGGCGGTAGTTGCACAGTGATCACACGTGTACTAGGTGCTGGCCGGACACTGCACATCTCTCCATCTTCCTCTTATCTTTTTTTTCTTTTTTTCAAAAATCTCTCCATCCTCCCCTCCTCAATGGCACAAATGTTTAACCTAAAAAAAAGGCACAAATGTACTGGCCAGACACCAAAAAACGCCATGGATTCACTTGTTCTCCGTGCCTCATCTGCCCTGTTTAGCTTTATCGATCGTTACCGTTAACTAATCCGCAGGTTGAAGCCAATTGGTGTCGTTCTTGACGGCAGATTCCCTTTCTTTTCCTAATTCTGCCCAAGTAAAGGGAGAGTATATTTTCCTTCCGAGCAAGAAAAGAAAGGAGCAATATATAATCCACGGCTGGAGTCGCCGCGCACGTCCACCACACTGCAGACGCATGTCTTACATCCACAACCGCATGGCTCCCGTTTCTCTAGCTCTCTCGTGGATTGCTCGCCAGAGGTGAGCGTGGTCGCGCCGGCCACTCAGGCGCCCATGGCCGTCTACCTCAATGCCACACATGCGGTCGGAGGGTCGTCCACCAGGAGCCAAAGGAAACATGCGCGTAAGATCACCATCGGCATGCGTCCCGACGCCCGCAACCAATTCGACACAAAGCACACAACGTCGGCGACCACGGATGATGACACGACCAATTGTTTCAGCATGGAGAACATCATTTTCGAGCGCGGGGCACCGCTGAACTGCATCTGCCCACCCGGCCTGTTGCTGACGCCCCGGTCCAGCAGCGACCGACGGAGGGCAATGCGGAGCGCTGCTAGCTCCTCCTCGCTGGGTGCCCAAGAGCCATCGGAATCCGTGGCGGCCTTTTAGCCACTCCGGTAGGTCGGATTCACTGTCGGACATGGCGGGCGGGGGAAGATGAAGTGGTTTTGGGAGAAAAGTGGAGAGGTTGAGTGAGTACGGACTGAGTTTGACTAGGGTTTGTTTGTCCGTCGCCAGATATTTGTGAGGGCTAGAGTGGGGTCGTTGCGGGCCATAGCGGGCCAGGCAACCCAGCTATCCGCTGACACAAAGCGTATGAATGTAGCGCACTCGTCGTGCACCGGGCCACAGTGGGGTGCTATCACAGTGAGTGACTGAAATGCTACTACTGTACGTGTGATGTACTACTATGTGTGCAATGCAGTGCAGTACCTATCTCAACGGAATGGATTTCAATGGAATATGTGCATGCGGGCGGGTTACCCAAGCTACTGGGTCACAAGCTTAAGTCAATCACGATCTGCTAAGTGTTAGAAGGACGAGAGTGATGAGAATATATTTATAGAATTATTGCATTAATATTCAGAATAGTTTGGAGAGGATTACTGCATGGTGCGGCCGTCGCCGCCCAAGGCTCACTCCCTCGACGCCCAAGGCCAAGCCACCGCCGACGGAGCCCATCGAGCGCTACATCTGGACCGGACAACTACGCGAGTGGGTCGGCGCGCCCCCTGTTTGGCTCGGAGCGACGTGGTGCAGGAAACCGCCTACCTCGAGCAGTGGAAGCAGCGTGCGCTGGCGTACGAGCACGCCGACAGCGAGCGGCCCATGCAGGACCGAGCGCGAAGAGGAGGAGGAGGAGGAGCGTCGTGCCCGTGCCGCAGCAATGCAGCCGCGCAGCAGGCCGACGTGGCCCGGGTTTGGGAGTCGGCGTTCCCCTGGGCTGGCCTGGCGTCGGAGCTCATCGACCTCACCGGCCCGGCGGAGGAGGACGACGCCTAGGGCAGCGCGAGGGGAGACGTAGTTTTTTATGTTTGTTAATTTAGTTTATTTAAGTGGACTCTGACCGATGTTTGACTGGAGTTTTACCCTTCAATTATGGTTGTTTGTAAGGGTTATTTTTCTCAAGTCCGCATGCAAAAAAATGCACTGAGCCGACGTTGGATGCGTCGACCTAAAACCAAAAGCGAACACAAGCGTCCGCTTGGCCGACCTAAGCGGATAAAATGCAGACAAATCACGCGTTCGTTTTGGTCGTCCTGTTGGAGCTGCTCTTGATCCACCCCTCTACTTGCAACGTCTACCTCGGGGCCAGGGCCCAGGGGGTGCACGAGCGTAGACAACGACCTAATTATCCACTGACGCAGAGCGTACGGACGCAGCACTGGGCCGCACTACAGTGGCTAAATTTTGTGTTTTGACACTTTTTGGATACTATTCAGGATCTGACCCTCCTTTGAAAAAATTTCGGGATTTGACCCTTTCGCCTACTGCCAGGCACCGTGGTGGTAGGATTGTACATCCTACCACGAGTGGCCCTGGCGGTAGGTGCCTTGACGGCGCCTGACGGCCGTTTGCCGGGGCTGACGTGGAAAAGGGCCTACCACCAGGGCCCATGGCGGTAGGGTACTGAAGCCTACCGCCGGAGCCTCTGGCGGTAGGGTTCTATGTGGTGGATAAGGTGGGGAGGGGCTGGTTTGTGGGCCTCACCACCACTCTTCTTCTCCACTCATCTTCTTCCCCGTCTCAGCTCATCTCCCCTCTCTCTCCCCCTCACAAACCCCCACTAGATCCCCTCCATTTGCTTGAGATTTCACCGGTGGATCCGGATCATTTTCATCACCCAAGGTACCTACCCCACTTCCCCTCCTTTTGATTGGTTGAGATCTTTGTTTTGCTTGCATTTGCTCGTTTGGTTGCAAACCCTAGGTGTTGATCTTGTTGCGTGCATTTATGATGCATTTATGGCTAGGGTTAGGTTAGTGTTAGGGTTTGGGTTATGTTGGGGGTTAGGGTTATAGTTGGCATGTTGGGGTTATGGTTAGGGTTAGGGTTAATGGTTAGGTTAACTTGAGTATGAATAGTAGTTACTTGTTCAATTTGTGCAAAATTTAGTTAATTTGTCCATTTGAGTTGGTTGGACAAGGCATAAGAGGAGGATGAGGCAGGTGACAAGAAGGGGAAATGGCCCCATATGACTCAGTAAAGCCTTCGCTTCGGTGGACTCGTCATGTAACCGGATGAAGCCATGCCAAATTTATCATGAACTATGTAGTACTAATGCAAGAATGCATATGTCGTGAACTTGTTGTGAATGAATTTGCCATTTGTATTGAATTTGGTGTCGAGATGTTTGCAAGGTGTCATGAATGAACTTTAGTTTGTCCGCAATTTCTGTGATTTGTCTGCAATATCTGTGAATTGTTGTGCTGAGAAGAGGGCAAAACAGAGGACAACTCTGTTTTGCTCTGTTTCGGTATGGCCACACCCTACCGCCACAGGCGCTGGCGGTAGGTTGTTTGACCCTACCGCCAGAGGCTGTGGCGGTACGGTGTGGCCAACCCTACTGTGACGGTAAAACCAGAGCCCATGGCGGTAGGGAACCCTACCGCACAGCTTCTGGCGGTAGGTCATGACCCTACCGCCAGTGCCTGTGGCGGTAGGGGGGTGTAAACTTGCTGTAACGGTGAAACCGGAGGCCTTGGCGGTAAGGGGGACCCTACTGCCAGGCCGTGTCGGTAGGGCCCCCCTTACCACCAAGGCCTCCGGTTTCACCGTCACAGCAAGTTTACACCCCCCTACCGCCACAGCACTGGCGGTAGGTTCGTGAACCCTACCGCCACAGCCTCTGACGGTAGGGATTGAATCCTCTCCTCCCCCCTTTCCTACCCCCTTCTGTCGAATGTTAGAACAATAACCCACTTATATAAAATATTAGAATGATCATCTCACAAACACATACATAACTCAACTCAACATAGTTCATTACATCCACGAATAACACATGTTGAAACTAATTAAAACATGGCCAGGTTCACATGACATCGGTTCAAACTAGAAGCTCAAGCTCAACGACACATTTTCTAAACAGGTAACATATTTCTCATACTTATCAGACGTTCAATTTGTTCGTCACGCGCTTGATTACACTTCAGTTGAAAGTCGGTGGTGAAGGAAATATGCCCTAGAGACAATAATAAAGTTATTATTTATTTCCTCATATCATGATAAATGTATATTATTCATGCTATAATTGTATTAACCGGAAACATAATACATGTGTGAATACATAGACAAACTTAAAGTGTGCCTCTACTTGACTAGCTCATTAATCAAAGATGCTTATGTTTCCTAACCATAGACATGAGTTGCCATTTGATTAACGGGATCACATCATTAGGAGAATGATGTGATTGACTTGACCCATTCCGTTAGCTTAGCACTTGATCGTTTAGTATGTTGCTATTGCTTTCTTCATGACTTATACATGTTCCTACAACTATGAGATTATGCAACTCCCGTTTACCGGAGGGAACACACTGTGTGCTACCAAATGTCACAACGTAAATGGGTGATTATAAAGGAGCTCTACAGGTGTCTCCGAAGGTACATGTTGGGTTGGCGTATTTCGAGATTAGGATTTGTCACTCCGATTGTCGGAGAGGTATCTCTGGGCCCTCTCGGTAATGCACATCACTATAAGCCTTGCAAGCAATGTAGCTAATGAGTTAGTTACGGAATGATGCATTACAAACGAGTAAAGAGACTTGCCGGTAACAAGACTGAACTAGGTATTGAGATATCGACGATCAAATCTCGGACAAGTAACACACCGATGACAAAGGGAACAACGTATGTTGTTATGCGGTTTGATCGATAAATATCTTCGTAGAATATGTAGGAGCCAATATGAGCATCCAGGTTCCGCTATTGGTTATTGACCGGAAACGGTTCTCGGTCATGTCTACATAGTTCTCGAACCCGTAGGGTCCGCACGCTTAAGGTTTCGATGATAGTTATATTATGAGTTTATGAGTTCTGATGTACCGAAGTTTGTTCGGAGTCCCGAATGTGATTACGGACATGACGAGGAGTCTCGAAATGGTTGAGACATGAAGATTGATATATTGGACGACTATATTCGGACACCGAAAAGGTTTCGGGTGTTATCGGATATATACCGGAGTACCGGGGGGTTATCGGAACCCCCCCGGAGGTTAATGTGCCTCATGGGCCCAAGTGGTGGAAGAGGAGAGGCGGCCAAGGGGCAGCCGCGCGCCCCTCCCCCCCAAGTCCGAATTGGACAAGGAGGGGGGGTGGCGCCCCCTTTCCTTTCCCCCTCTCTCCTTCCCTCTCCTCTCCTACTCCAACAAGAAAGGAGGGGAGTCCTACTCCCGGTGGGAGGAGGACTCCTCCTGGCGCGCCCCTCCTGGCCGGACGACCCCCTCCCCCTGGCTCCTTTATATACGGGGGCAGGGGGACACCTCTAGACACAACAATTGATCCTTGGATCTCTTAGCCGTGTGCGGTGCCCCCTCCACCATAGTCCTCCTCGATAATATTGTAGCGGTGCTTAGGCGAAGCCCTGCGATGGTAGAACATCAAGATCTTCACCACGCCGTCATGCTGACGGAACTCTCCCTCGACACTCGGCTGGATCGGAGTTCGAGGGACGTCATCGAGCTGAATGTGTGCTAGAACTCGGAGGTGCTGTAGTTTCGGTGCTTGATCGGTCGGGCCGTGAAGACGTACGACTACATCAACCGTGTTGTTCTAACGCTTCCACTTTCGGTCTACGAGGGTACATGGACACACTCTCCCCGCTCGTTGCTATGCATCACCATGATCTTGCGTGTGCGTAGGAATTTTTTTGAAATTACTACGTTCCCCAACAGTGGCATCCGAGCCTAGGTTTTATGCGTAGATGTTATATGCACGAGTAGAACACAAGTGAGTTATGGGCGATACAAGTCATACTGCTTACCAGCATGTCATACTTTGGTTCGGCGGTATTGTTGGATGAAGCGGCCCGGACTGACATTACGCGTACGCTTACACGAGACTGGTTCTACCGACATGCTTTGCACACAGGTGGCTGGCGGGTGTCAGTTTCTCCAACTTTAGTTGAACCGAGTGTGGCTACGCCCGGTCCTTGCGAAGGTTAAAACAGCACTAACTTGACAAACTATCGTTGTGGTTTTGATGCGTAGGTAAGAACGGTTCTTGCTCAGCCCATAGCAGCCACGTAAAATTTGCAACAACAAAGTAGAGGACGTCTAACTTGTTTTTGCAGGGCATGTTGTGATGTGATATGGTCAAGACGTGATGCTATATTTTATTGTATGAGATGATCATGTTTTGTGACCGAAGTTATCGGCAACTGGCAGGAGCCATATGGTTGTCGCTTTATTGTATGAAATGCAAACGCCTTGTAATTGCTTTACTTTATCACTAAGCGGTAGCGATAGTCGTAGAAGCAATAGATGGCGTAACGACAACGATGCTACGATGGAGATCAAGGTGTCGCGTCGGTGACGATGGTGATCACGACGGTGCTTTGGAGATGGAGATCACAAGCACAAGATGATGATGGCCATATCATATCACTTATATTGATTGCATGTGATGTTTATCCTTTATGCATCTTATCTTGCTTTGATTGACGGTAGCATTTTAAGATGATCTCTCACTAATTATCAAGAAGTGTTTTCCCTGAGTATGCACCATTGCGAAAGTTCTTTGTGCTGAGACACCACGTGATGATCGGGTGTGATAGGCTCTACGTTCAAATACAACGGGTGCAAAACAGTTGCACACGCGGAATACTCAGTTTAAACTTGACGAGCCTAGCATATACAGATATGACCTCGGAACACGGAGACCGAAAGGTCGAATGTGAATCATATAGTAGATATGATCAACATAGTGATGTTCACCATTGAAAACTACTCCATCTCACGTGATGATCAGACATGGTTTAGTTGATTTGGATCATGTGATCACTTAGATGACTAGAGAGATGTCTGTCTAAGTGGGAGTTCTTTAGTAATATGATTAATTGAACTTAAATTTATCATGAACTTAGTACCTGATAGTATTTTGCATGTCTATGTTTGTTGTAGATAGATGGCTCGTGTTGTTGTTCCGTTGAATTTTAATGCGTTCCTTAAGAAAGCAAAGTTGAAAGATGATGGTAGCAATTACACGGACTGGGTCCGTAACTTGAGGATTATCCTCATTGCTGCACAGAAGAATTACGTCATGGAAGCACCGCTGGGTGCCAGGCCTGCTACAGATGCAACTAACGACGTTAAGAACGTCTGGCAGAGCAAAGCTGATGACTACTCGATAGTTCAGTGTGCCATGCTTTACGGCTTAGAACCGGGACTTCAACAACGTTTTGAACGTCATGGAGCATATGAGATGTTCCAGGAGTTGAAGTTAATATTTCAAGCAAATGTCCGGATTGAGAGATATGAAGTCTCCAATAAGTTCTATAGCTGCAAGATGGAAGAGAATAGTTCTGTCAGTGAACACATACTCAAAATGTCTGGGTATAATAATCACTTGATTCAGCTGGGAGTTAATCTTCCTGATGATAGTGTCATTGACAGAATTCTTCAATCACTGCCACCAAGCTACAAGAGCTTCGTGATGAACTATAATATGCAAGGGATGGACAAGACTATTCCCGAGCTCTTCGCAATGCTGAAAGGCTGCGGAGGTAGAAATCAAGAAGGAGCATCAAGTGTTGATGGTCAATAAGACCACTAGTTTCAAGAAAAAGGGTAAAGGGAAGAAGAAGGGGAACTTCAAGAAGAACAGCAAACAAGTTGCTGCTCAAGAGAAGAAACCCAAGTCTGGACCTAAACCTGAGACTGAGTGCTTCTACTGCAAACGGACTGGTCACTGGAAGCGGAACTGCCCCAAGTATTTGGCGGACAAGAAGGATGGCAAGGTGAACAAAGGTATATGTGATATACATGTTATTGATGTGTACCTTACTAATGCTCGCAGTAGCACCTGGGTATTTGATACTGGTTCTGTTGCTAATATTTCCAACTCGAAACAGGGACTACGGATTAAGCAAAGATTGGCTAAGGACGAGGTGACGATGCGCGTGGGAAATGGTTCCAAAGTCGATGTGATCGCGGTCGGCATGCTACCTCTACATCTACCTTCGGATTAGTTTTAGACCTGAATAATTGTTATTTGGTGCCAGCGTTGAGCATGAACATTATATCTGGATCTTGTTTGATGCGAGACGGTTATTCATTTAAATCAGAGAATAATGGTTGTTCTATTTATATGAGTAATATCTTTTATCGTCATGCACCCTTGAAGAGTGGTCTATTTTTATTAAATCTCGATAGTAGTGATACACATATTCATAATGTTGAAGCCAAAAGATGCAGAGTTGATAATGATAGTGCAACTTATTTGTGGCACTGCCGTTTGGGTCATATTGGTGTAAAGCGCATGAAGAAACTCCATACTGATGGACTTCTGGAATCACTTGATTATGAATCACTTGGTACTTGCGAACCATGCCTCATGGGCAAGATGACTAAAACGCCATTCTCCGGAACTATGGAGCGAGCAACTGATTTATTGGAAATCATACATACCGATGTGTGTGGTCCAATGAATATTGAGGCTCGCGGCGGGTATCGTTATTTTCTCACCTTCACAGATGATTTGAGCAGATATGGGTATATCTACTTGATGAAAAACAAGTCTGAAACATTTGAAAAGTTCAAAGAATTTCAGAGTGAAGTGGAAAATCATCGTAACAAGAAAATAAAGTTTCTACGATCTGATCGTGGAGGAGAATATTTGAGTTACGAGTTTGGTTTACATTTGAAGCAATGCGGAATAGTTTCGCAACTCACGCCACCCGGAACACCACAACGAAATGGTGTGTCCGAACGTCGTAATCGTACTTTACTAGATATGGTGCGATCTATGATGTCTCTTACTGATTTACCGCTATCATTTTGGGGTTATGCTTTAGAGACGGTCGCATTCACGTTAAATAGGGCACCATCAAAATCCGTTGAGACGACGCCTTATGAACTGTGGTTTGGCAAGAAACCAAAGTTGTCGTTTCTTAAAGTTTGGGGTTGCGATGCTTATGTGAAGAAACTTCAACCAGATAAGCTCGAACCCAAATCGGAGGAATGTGTCTTCATAGGATACCCAAAAGAGACTATTGGGTACACTTTCTATCACAGATCTGAGGGCAAGATTTTTGTTGCTAAATTCGGATCCTTTCTAGAGAAGGAGTTTCTCTTGAAAGAAGTGAGTGGGAGGAAAGTAGAACTTGATGAGGTAACTGTACCTGCTCCCTTATTGGAAAGTAGTTCATCACAAGAAACCGTTCGTGTGACAACTACACTAATCAGTGAGGAAGCTAATGATAGTGATCATGAAACTTCAGATCAAGTTACTACCGAACCTCGTAGGTCAACCAGAGTAAGATCCGCACCAGAGTGGTACGGTAATCCTATTCTAGAAGTCATGTTACTTGACCATGATGAACCTACGAACTATGAGGAAGCGATGATGAGCCCAGATTCCGCAAAATGGCTTGAGGCCATGAAATCTGAGATGGGGTCCATGTATGAGAACAAAGTATGGACTTTGGTTGACTTGCCCGATTATCGGCAAGCCATCGAGAATAAATGGATTTTCAAGAAGAAGACTGATGCTGATGGTAATGTAACTGTCTACAAAGCTCGACTTGTTGCAAAAGGTTTTCGACAAGTTCAAGGGGTTGACTACGATGAGACTTTCTCACCCGTAGCGATGCTTAAGTCTGTCCGAATCATGTTAGCAATTGCCGCATTTTATGATTATGAAATATGGCAAATGGATGTCAAAACTGCGTTCCTGAATGGATTTCTGGAAGAAGAGTTGTATATGATGCAACCAGAAGGTTTTGTCGATCCAAAAAGTGCTAACAAAGTGTGCAAGCTCCAGCAATCCATTTATGGACTGGTGCAAGCCTCTCGGAGTTGGAATAAACGCTTTGATAGTGTAATCAAAGCATATGGTTTTATACAGACTTTTGGAGAAGCCTGTATTTACAAGAAAGTGAGTGGGAGCTCTGTAGCATTTCTGATATTATATGTAGATGACATATTGTTAATTGGAAATGATATAGAATTTCTGGATAGCATAAAGGGATACTTGAATAAAAGTTTTTCAATGAAAGACCTCGGTGAAGTTGCTTACATATTGGGCATCAAGATCTATACAGATAGATCAAGACGCTTAATTGGACTTTCACAAAGCACATACCTTGATAAAGTTTTGAAAAAGTTCAAAATGGATCAGGCAAAGAAAGGGTTCTTGCCGTGTTACAAGGTGTGAAGTTGAGTCAAACTCAATGCCCGACCACAGCAGAAGATAGAGAGAAAATGAAAGATGTTCCCTATGCCTCAGCCATAGGCTCTATCATGTATGCAATGCTGTGTACCTGACCTGACGTATGCTTAGCAATAAGTTTGGCAGGGAGGTACCAAAGTAATCCAGGAGTGGATCACTGGACAGCGGTCAAGAACATCCTGAAATACCTAAAAAGGACTAAGGATATGTTTCTCGTTTATGGAGGTCACAAAGAGCTAGTCGTAAATGGTTACGTCGATGCAAGCTTTGACACTGATCCAGACGATTCTAAATCGCAAACCGGATACGTGTTTATATTGAACAGTGGAGCTGTCAGTTGGTGCAGTTCTAAACAAAGCGTCGTGGCGGGATCTACATGCGAAGCGGAGTACCTAGCTGCTTCAGAAGCAGCAAATGAAGGAGTCTGGATGAAGGAGTTCATTTCCGATCTAGGTGTCATACATAGTGCATCGGGACCAATGAAGATCTTCTGTGACAATACTGGTGCAATTGCCTTGGCAAAGGAATCCAGATTTCACAAGAGGACCAAGCACATCAAGAGACGCTTCAATTCCATCCGGGACCAAGTCCAGGTGGGAGACATAGAGATTTGCAAGATACATACGGATCTGAATGTTGCAGACCCGTTGACTAAGCCTCTTCCACGAGCAAAACATGATCAACACCAAGACTCCATGGGTGTTAGAATCATTACTGTGTAATCTAGATTATTGACTCTAGAGCAAGTGGGAGACTGAAGAAAATATGCCCTAGAGACAATAATAAAGTTATTATTTATTTCCTCGTATCATGATAAATGTTTATTATTCATGCTATAATTGTATTAACCGAAAACATAATACATGTGTGAATACATAGACAAACTTAAAGTCACTAGTATGCCTCTACTTGACTAGCTCATTAATCAAAGATGGTTATGTTTCCTAACCATAGACATGAGTTGTCATTTGATTAACGGGATCACATCATTAGGAGAATGATGTGATTGACTTGACCCATTCCGTTAGCTTAGCACTTGATTGTTTAGTATGTTGCTATTGCTTTCTTCATGACGTATACATGTTCCTACAACTATGAGATTATGCAACTCTGTAGGATCGGAAGTATGTCTAGAGGGGGGTGATTAGACAACTTGACCAATTAAAAACTTAACCTTTTCCCAATTTTAGTCTTTGTCAGATTTTAGCTATCTTAGCACAAGTCAAGCAATCTTCACACAATTCAAGCAAGCATGCAAAGAGTATATGAGCAACGGAAATTAAAGCATGCAACTTGCAAGAATGTAAAGGGAAGGGTTTGGAGATTTCAAACGCAATTTGGAGACACGGTGATTTTTGAGCCGTGGTTCCGATAGGTGGTGCTATCGTACATCCACGTTGATGGAGACTTCAACCCACGAAGGGTAACGGTTGCGCAAGTCCACGGAAGGCTCCACCCAAGAAGGGTCCACGAAGAAGCAACCTTTTCTATCCCACCATGGTCGTCGCCCACGAAGGACTTGCCTCACTAGCGGTAGATCTTCACGAAGTAGGCGATCTCCTTGCCCTTACAAACTCCTTGGTTCAACTCCACAATCTTGTCGGAGGCTCCCAAGTGACACCTAGCCAATCTAGGAGACACCACTCTCCAAGAAGTAACAAATGGTGTGTTGATGATGAACTCCTTGCTCTTGTGCTTCAAATGATAGTCTCCCCAACACTCAACTCTCTCTCACATGATTTGGATCTGGTGGAAAGAAGATTTGAGTGGGAAGCAACTTGGGGAAGGCTAGAGATCAAGATTCATATGGTAGGAATGGAATACCTTGGCCTCAACACATGAGTAGGTGGTTCTCTCTCAGAAATGGTAAGTTGGAAGTGTAGGTTTGTTCTGATGGCTCTCTCCACGAATGAAGAGGAGGTGGAGGGGTATATATAGCCTCCACACAAAATCTAACCGTTACACACAATTTACCAATCTCGGTGGGACCGAATCAACAAACTCGGTCAGACCGATTTAGTAAACCTAGTGACCGTTAGGGTTTTCGGTGGGACCGACATGCAACTCGGTAGGACCGATATGGTTTGGGTTAGGGCATAAGGTAATCTCGGTGAGACCAATTACACAAACTCGGTGAGACCGATTTTGGTAATAAGCTAACCAGAGAGTTGGTCAGGTAAACTCGGTGGGACCGATTCGCTCTTTTCGGTTGGACCGAAATGTTACGAAAAGGAAACACAGAGTTTAGGTTGCAATCTCGGTGGGACCGATCGCTCACCTCGGTTAGACCGAAACGTTACGAAGGGAAACAGAGAGATTACAATCCCATCTCGGTGAGACCGAGATCCCTATCGGTGAGACCGATTTGCCTAGGGTTTGTGGTAGTGGCTATGACATCTGAACTCGGTGGCGCCGGATAGAAAGAATCGGTGGGGCCAAGTTTGACTTTAGGTTTAGGTCATATGTGGATATGAGAAAGTAGTTGAGGGTTTTTGGAGCATATCACTAAGCACTGTGGAGCAAGAAACTCATTAAGCAACACCTCATCCCTCCTTGATAGTATTGGCTTTTCCTATAGACTCAATGTGATCTTGGATCACTAAAATATAAAATGTAGATTCTTGAGCTTTTGAGCTTGAGCCAATCCTTTTATCCTTAGAATTTTGAGGGATCCACTTTCCTCATCTATGCCATGCCATTCATTGAGCTTTTCCTGAAATGTTTGTCTTGGAAAGATGTTAGCTCAATGAGCTATATGTTGTTAGGAATTACCAAAACCACCTAGGGATAGTTGCACTTTCAATATCCCCCTTTTTGGTAATTGATGACAACATATAGATCAAAGCTTCGACAAATGATAATAAGATTGAAAAACATTGTCGCTTTGAGAAGTATGTGATAAGCAAGAGCTCCCCCTAAATTTGTGCATAGTTTAAGATTTACTTTGGACTGCAAATGCACAAGGACTTAGGATCATGGGTAACTCTTCCATGTCACATACATCTTGGTGGAGCGCTCAAAATATTAAAGATTGAATACATGCACTCTTCACCAAGCAAAGTGAATGACCATATAAAGATAAATGGAATAATGTCATCCAACAAGCATTAAGGTAGCATATGATCAAACACATGATCATCATTGTGTCACACAGACAAAGTAGTATCTCAAGCAAGAAAAAGCAAATAAAATTCAACCACAAAGACAAGAGAGAACAAAAGCAAACTCTCTCTCTCTCTCTCGAAGCCTATGATCTATACATTTTTCTCCCCCTTTGGCAACAAGTTACCAAAAAGTTCCTAGAAAATGCATAGTACTATTTCGTCTCTCAGGCTTGGTCTTGATGTGGTGGTGTAGATATGACTCCAAGGACGAAGGCTTCAGTTGATGTGGATGGAGCTGGAGGAGTTGGTCTGGAGCTGGTTGCACTGGAGCTGTAGCTGGTGCAGATGAAGTGGCTCTGGTGTCTGACACTGGCACTGCAACTGATCTCTGAGCTCGAGGCACTCTGGCAAATGCATCAGTGGTTGTTTTGCCCTTCCTCTCCTGCATATCATCCTGAAGCTGCTCCACAACAGACTGGATTTCAGTTACTTTCACATCTAAGTCATAGAACTTTTGTTCCATGATTCTTTCCAGGCTCTCCTGGTTTTGAGTTAAGGTGGCCAACCCTTTATCAATCCTTATAGTTGATGCTATTAAGTAACCAAGCTGGTCCTTCTTGCTCTTCAAAAAGTACTCAGATGCCTCATCAATTGTTGGCATCTTGGCAGCCTTCTCCTTCTGTGCCTTCTCCTTCTTCTCTTGTGCTTGCACTGAAGATGGTTCATTCTCATTCATGACTACTTAGTTGTCCTCAAAGTCTGGGTAGATAGCAAAGTGTTCCTTGTCCAACAAGTATTTGCCTGTGCCCATCTTGGAGTTGATCAGCTCCTGGATTTGTGGGGCATACCCACAGCTTCTCTTCTGGTCTGCTGCTGTCCTCTTGATAGTCTCAACTATGAGGCTCATGACCTTGAACTTCTGAGGCACATCAAATATGTGTAGAAAGTTTATTGCATGGCCTCTGATCATGTTGTGGTCACCTGATTTGGGAAAGAGTGTGTGCCTAAGGATCCAGTTGATCGTTGGCAGTCCTGACAGAAGGAAATGGACAGACCCAAACTTGAAAGTCTCAAGAGCTTTATCTGGTATCTCCTTGTACATGTGTGACATTGAGTTGTGATCCATTTTCTTCTTGGAATAGACATCCAATTCATCAGCTTCCTCCTCGGGTGCATTGATCAGGCTTGCCCATTCTTCAATTGTGGATTGGTACCTTGTACCTTCAGACATCCAGACTATTCTGCCATCAGGATAAAAGTGAGATGTGGAGTAGAATTGCATTACAAGCTCATCATTCCAGTTTGTGAACTTCTGTCTAACAAATTCATCAACTCCACAAGCCTTGAAGCTATCAAGCACATCTGGGTAGTGTTACTCATTTTCCTTCATGTATTTCCAGTCCACCCACCTCATGTCACAAACTATGGGTTTCTTGTCCAGCAGCACAGTCTCATAGAAATCCTGTTGTTCCTTAGTGTGGAACCTGTAGTCAACAGCAGTCCTTCTCCTAATTGCATAAGGATCAGACAATCTCCACTGTCTGAGCCATGCATCCTTCCTCAGCTTCATGTTCTCAGCCACTGGATGAGCATCATTGTGGTCTGGAATCTTAGGTTTCAGCTTCCTCAGAACTTGTCCTTCCTCTTCTTCTTCTTCTTCAGCAACTTCAGGCACTGGGGCCTTGTTCTTCTCAGCAGCTGGTATACTCCTGGTATTCCTTTTAGGTGCAGTCTTGGGCTTGGAGGCAGCTTTGGGTGATTCTTTGGGCTTTGATGATGCAGCCCCTGACCTTATAGCATCACCCATAAGCTTTTGTGCCTTGGGTGCTAGAGCAGCAGCCTCTTCTTCCACTTCCTCTTCCATCATGGAAGGCTGTCCAACAACTCTGGCCATGGTCTTCTTGACCCTTTCCTTCCTCTTCTTCCCTTCTGCAGCAGGCTCTTTGGGATCAGATTTCTCAGGTTCTTGAGTTGAAGCTCTGACTTTCAACATAGGTGTCCTCTTGGCAGGAACCTTCCTGTTTAGTCCTGGCTTGGTGGCTGCAGCTGAGCCATACTCCTTCTTGAGCACTATCTTCTTGGAAGTGGCCTCATCCTCTTCTGCCACGTAGTCTTCATCCTCAGAGTCTGAGGTTCTCTTCCTTCTGGCCCTTGTGGCAGATTTGGGCAAATTGCTTGGGGTGCTCCTGCTGCCCTCATCTGAGGAACTAGAGGGACTAGTGCCCTCACTCATGTGAACCTACTCCTCTTCCCTGTTCTGGCTGTCACTTTGGTCTGACATGCTGCAAACACTGACAGCAGACCCTGTGAATAGATATAGATGAGATATATGGGATGAGCATCACAAAGTGCAGAGGTTTTTGCAAAAGAATGAGTTAAAAACTTAGTTTTAGTTTTCCATAGAAAGCATTTCGGATCTACCGATTTGTAAACTCGGTGATACCGAAGCAGCTTTAGGAGCCTAAACTAGTGAACTCGGACAGACCGAGTCACAGTTTGGTGGCACCGAGAATGCTAGGGTTTCACAGAATTCTAAACTCGGTCACACCGATTTGCAATTCTCGGTCAGACCGAGAATCGCTTGTGCAATGGCCTTAGCCGAATCGATGAAACCGAGTTTTTCAACTCGGTGGGTCCGAGATGGTTTCGGCGGAAACCTAATCCTAAATTTTCAATTCACATCTAATCTAAGGATTGTTTTGACTAGATAGATTCGTTTCAATCGTGGCAAGAATCATGATGAACACAATGTGCTAGGAATCGGACGGGGATAGCACTGTGATCGAGTCCATACCCTAGTTTGGCGATGAAATCGCTACGGCGGCAACGGCGGGGTAGAATTCCGTTGACGGCGGCGGAGACCAGCGACTGGAGGCGGCTGGTGACGAAGTCGACGATCCGGAGACCCTGGAGGCAGAGCGAGCTATGCGCGAGTGAAGGGGTTTGGAGAAAGTTTCCAAATTTTTGCCCGTGAGTATATATAGCCAGACCCTGTCGGTGTGACCGAGTGGAACAACTCGGTGGCACCGAGATGCATAGCTGTTGACAGTTATAGCAACTCGGTGGGACCGAAAAGTTCAAATCGGTGGCACCGAGATTGAAAACCTAGATCGACTTAGTGATCTCGGTATGACCGAAATGGAAGAATCGGTCAGACCGAAACGCACAAAGAAGTTTTGGAAGTTTAAGTCTATGACGAATCGGGGACTCCGAGTGCTCCTCACACAGAGTGGTTCGAATCTGACTTGATCAAATTTTGTGATGTAGCATGAACAGAGTTTGAGATAAGAAAAGCATAGATAGCTAGAGAAGGTTCTTAGGCATTCTTGTTCATCCACTTGGCAAAAGAAAAAGAAGCCAATCAATCAAAGCAACAAGTGGATGTCCTTGAATGAGTTAAATATGCAACCAACATGCTCACACAATAAAATGGCAAATGAAATATGTGGCAAAGCATGCACAACCAATTCTAGCATCTATCAAGCAATTGGCGATGACTAGGTCATCTATATATGAGTATATTGACTTAGGAGCCAAATGGGAACATTTGATCATAGATCATACTCATCGTTTAAGCTCAAGTGGGGTTACCACTTTTACATAATGCATTGATGTGTTCACATCATTAGAGTTGCTTTGACTCATTTCTTAGAGTTAAGCTCCCCCTAGATGTGAGATTCCCCCTAAGAGGGATGAACTAACCTTGGGTTTTGTCGATGATGACTTCATGTAGGTGTTGAAGATGTGGATGCTCAATGTTGATGAGGATCATTTGGAGCAGTCCTTTGGAGTGAGTTGCACTTTCAATACCTACACGGGTTAGTCCCACAAGGAACAAACAAGTATATCCATAGACATAGAGTGATGCACACACAACATGATGTCCATGAAAGCATTAGGTTACCTTGTCCCTTGCCTTACCAACATGAGGGTTTGTGACTCCTTGAACTAGTGCAAGATGTGGAAGTTGATTGCGCTTGTTGTTGCCAAAAAGATATGAGTGAAGTATGTTGGCGGAGTTACCCTCAAGAACTCTCTAGTTCTTCTTCTTCGGGATCCACATCATCTTGATGGGAATCCTTGGAGTTGTAGTCATACTTGATGAAGTAGAACTTGACGTAGTCTTGGGAACCCACTTGACCAAGGCCTTAGGAGCTTCTTCAAATGCATCAATCTCCTCTTGAAGCTTGTCCTTGCCTTTTTGCTTGTGGTCTTGTGGTGGAAGATCATCTTGAGCTTGTGTCCCCTTGAAGGAAGTAGGATCATACTTCTCTTGTTGAGGAACAAACTTCGTCTTGGGGTATTGATCTTCTTCCCACTCAACTCCATTGGCATTGAACTTTCATTCAAAACCAACACCTTGATTCTTCCGGTGCCTTCCTTGCTTGCGTACAATTTCCTCGAATTGCTTACTCCTGGCAAGGCTCTTGTAAACACCTTTCTCTATGATTCCCTTCAATAAGCTATTTTCTTGCTCAAGTGTAACTTGGCTAAGAGAATCATTAGTGGAATCAAGAGAACTACTAGAAGCAACAATATTGGATTTAGCATGATTATTGTTACAACTAGAGAAGAATCCTTCTTGTTTTTGTTACTAGACTTGACTTGAGGCATGTAAGTAGATAAGAGTAAACGCTTGGCAATGTAAGAAGAACTTTTCTTCCGAAGATCATCATTGATTGCCTTTAAGAACTCATGCTCTTGCTCAAGATTGAGCTTTCAAAGCGTAACTTCTCATGAGTCCTCAAAAGTTCTCGATGATCTTCCAAGATAGTTTCATGAGCTAACTTAAGAGTGTTTAGTTCTTTAGTTAGGAGCTCAATTTTCTCCTTATCATTGTCATTCGTTTTATCTTGATTAGCATGATTAATTGACGTTTCATCATAGTATTCATCACTAGAGTTGTCAATAAGTAAATCATCATCACCTAACAAGTCATCTTCATCACTATTGAAATCAACATACTCGGGGTGTGTTACCTTTGAGCCTTTAGCCATGAAGCATCTTCCAATTCCTTCATTTGGTGAATCAAATATGTCGTAGGAGTTGGTTGACACAAGTGCTAGACCGGCAACACCTTCATCTTGAGTATGTTCGAAGTCGGAGTGATAGCTTCTCTCGGAGTGATGTTCAGAGTCGGAACCGGATACCCATTCACCAACATGAGCTTGATGTCTTCGTTTTGTGTAGCTATTTGATGACTTGTCCTTCCTTTCTGAATCCTTGCTTCTCCGGGATGTTATTCGTTCATAACGATCATCTCTACTCCTTCTCTCTCTTGGCGGTGATTCTTCTCTTCTACTTCTTCTCTTGGGAGAATCTTCTCTTCTTTTGTAGGGAGCCGTACACTCATTGGAGTAGTGTCCGGGTCTCCCACAATTGTAGCAATTGCGCTCTCGACTGGAAGATCTTTTGTCATTGTAGGACCTTGACTTGGAGCTTCTCTCTTTGCTTCTACTCTTGTAGAATTTGTTGAAGTTCTTCACCATTAAGCTCAATTCTTCATTGAAGGTTTGTTTCTCACTTGATGATGTAGGAGCTTCACATGAGGCTTTGTAAGCACCACTTGACTTGTTGTGAAGTTCCTCCTTATCCTTGAGTGACATCTCATGAGCAACAATTCTTCCAATGACTTCCGTTGGCTTGAGATTCTTGTAATTGGGCATCATTTGGATCAATGTGCACGCGGTATCATATTTTCCATCCAATGCTCTTAGGATCTTCTTGATGACGAATTTGTCGGTCATCTCTTCACTTCCTAAGCCCGCAATCTCATTTGTGATAAGAGCAAGGCTAGAGTACATTTCAGCGACACCTTCACCATCCTTCATTTTGAACTTGTCAAGTTGACTTTGGAGCACATCCAACTTGGATTCTTTGACGGAGTCAGTACCTTCATGCATATCAATCAAGTATCCCAAATTTCCTTTGCATTCTCAAGATGGCTGATTTTGTTGAATTCTTCGGGGCACAATTCGTTGAACAGGATATCACAAGCTTGAGCGTTGTATCGCAGCATCTTCAATTCTTCAGCGCTAGCTTCACGGTTTGGTTCCCTCCCATCAAAGAATTCACCTTGCAAGCCAATACACACAATAGCCCAAACGGCGGGGTTATGTCCGAGAATATGCATTTTCATCTTATGCTTCCAACTAGCAAAATTAGTACCATCAAAGTAAGGACATCTACGGTGATAATTTCCCTCGCTAGACGCCATACTCTCCTAGGTTGTGAAACCAAGGCTATGACCACCAAAAGCTATGGAAATCAAAGCAAATGGAGACCAAGGCTCTTGTACCACTTGTAGGATCAGAAGTATGTCTAGAGGGGGGTGATTAGACTACATGACCAATTAAAAACTTATCCTTTTCCCAATTTTAGTCTTTGTCAGATTTTAGCTATCTTAGCACAAGTCAAGCAATCTTCACACAATTCAAGCAAGCATGCAAAGAGTATATGAGCAGCGGAAAGTAAAGCATGCAACTTACCAGAATGTAAAGGGAAGGGTTTGGAGATTTCAAACGCAATTTGGAGACATGGTAATTTTTGAGCCGTGGTTCCGATAGGTGGTGCTATCGTACATCCACGTTGATGGAGACTTCAACCCACGAAGGGTAACGGTTGCGTGAGTCCACGGAGGGCTCCACCCAAGAAGGGTCCACGAAGAAGCAACCTTGTCTATCCCACCATGGCCGTCGCCCACGAAGGACTTGCCTCACTAGCGGTAGATCTTCACGAAGTAGGCGATCTCCTTGCCCTTACAAACTCCTTGGTTCAACTCCACAATCTTGTCGGAGGCTCCCAAGTGACACCTAGCCAATCTAGGAGACACCACTCTCCAAGAAGTAGCAAATGGTGTGTTGATGATGAACTCCTTGCTCTTGTGCTTCAAATGATAGTCTCCCCAACACTCAACTCTCTCTCACAGGATTTGGATCTGGTGGAAAGAAGATTTGAGTGGAAAGCAACTTGGGGAAGGCTAGAGATCAAGATTCATATGGTAGGAATGGAATATCTTGGCCTCAACACATGAGTAGGTGGTTCTCTCTCAGAAATGGTAAGTTGGAAGTGTAGGTTTGTTCTGATGGCTCTCTCCATGAATGAAGAGGAGGTGGAGGGGTATATATAGCCTCCACACAAAATCTAACCGTTACACACAATTTACCAATCTCGGTGGGACCGAATCAACAAACTCGGTCAGACCGATTTAGTAAACCTAGTGACCGTTAGGGTTTTCGGTGGGACCGACATGCAACTCGGTAGGACCGATATGGTTAGGGTTAGGGCATAATGTAATCTCGGTGAGACCGATTACACAAACTCGGTGAGACCGATTTTGGTAATAAGCTAACCAGAGAGTTGGTCAGGTGAACTCGGTGGGACCGATTCGCTCTTTTCGGTTGGACCGAAATGTTACGAAAAGGAAACACAGAGTTTAGGTTGCAATCTCGGTGGGACCGATCGCTCACCTCGGTTAGACCGAAACGTTACGAAGGGAAACAGAGAGATTACAATCCCATCTCGGTGAGACCGAGATCCCTATCGGTGAGACCGATTTGCCTAGGGTTTGTGGCAGTGGCTATGACATCTGAACTCGGTGGCGCCAGATAGAAAGAATCGGTGGGGCCGAGTTTGACTTTAGGTTTAGGTCATATGTGGATATGAGAAAGTAGTTGAGGGTTTTTGGAGCATATCACTAAGCACTGTGGAGCAAGAAACTCATTAAGCAACACCTCATCTCTCCTTGATAGTATTGGCTTTTCCTATAGACTCAATGTGATCTTGGATCACTAAAATATAAAATGTAGAGTCTTGAGCTTTTTGAGCTTGAGCCAATCCTTTTATCCTCAGAATTTTGAGGGATCCACTTTCCTCATCAATGCCATGCCATTCATTGAGCTTTTCCTGAAATGTTTGTCTTGGAAAGATGTTAGCTCAATGAGCTATATGTTGTTAGGAATTACCAAAACCACCTAGGGATAGTTGCACTTTCAAACTCCCGTTTACCGGAGGAACACCTTTTGTGCTACAAAACCTCACAACGTAACTGGGTGATTATAAAGGAGCTCTACAGGTGTCTCCGAAGGTACATGTTGGGTTGGCGTATTTCGAGATTAGGATTTGTCACTCCAATTGTCGGAGAGGTATCTCTGGGCCCTCTCGGTAATGCACATCACTATAAGCCTTGCAAGCAATGTAGCTAATGAGTTAGTTACAGAATGATGCATTACAAACGAGTAAAGAGACTTGCCGGTAACGAGATTTAACTAGGTATTGAGATACCGACGATCAAATCTCGGGCAAGTAACATACCGATGACAAAGGGAACAACGTATGTTGTTATGCGGTTTAACCGATAAAGATCTTCGTAGAATATGTAGGAGCCAATATGAGCATCCAGGTTCCGCTATTGGTTATTGACCGGAAACGGTTCTCGGTCATGTCTACATAGTTCTCGAACCCGTAGGGTCCGCATGCTTAAGGTTTCGTTGACAGTTATATTATGAGTTTATGAGTTTTGATGTACCGAAGTTTGTTCGGAGTCCCGAATGCGATTACGGACATGACGAGGAGTCTGGAAATGGTTGAGACATGAAGATTGATATATTGGACGACTATATTCGGACACCGGAAAGGTTTCGCAGGTTATCGGATATATACCGGAGTACCGGGGGGTTATCGGAACCCCCCGGAGGTTAATGGGCCTCATGGGCCCAAGTGGTGGAAGAGGAGAGGCGGCCAAGGGGCAGCCGCGCGCCCCTCCCCCCCAAGTCCG